>NC_080405.1:48417500-48717500 GCF_030265065.1 Corythoichthys intestinalis | reverse complement strand
ACATTGAATTAGAATATCAATTGAATGGGAATAACAATGTGTCAAGGACAATTGTCGCTATAGTAATTTGTCAAATGTTTAGTTGGCACATAGCCTACTGTGTGTATGTTTTTTTGACTGGACTACATTTCGATGGGTCTGCATTTCATATATATATATATATATATATATATACGTACATATATATATATATGTATATACAGTGGGGAGAACAAATATTTGATACACTGCCAATGGGTTTTCCCATTGGTAGTGTAACAAACACTTGTTCTCCCCATTCTCCCCATAGTCATTATTTATTTATTTTTTTTCAAAATGCATTTAGGCCGGGCTGAGTGTCCTCTTTTTTAGAAATCAAAATATGGTCACCCTATCCATAATCCAACAAAAGTCATATAAATTCAAAAGGTACAAGTTAACATTTATACTGTTTTCCATTTGTCTTGATAATGTTATGTGTCTTTTATGCTTTACCATTCAGAAATGGTATTTTATATTTTCATTATGTCATCATATTATTTACCCCTTTTCACTTTCTGAATGTGCCAGTCCATTTTCCCCCCTCAAACGCACGTTTGATTGATGACTTGCATTTATTGAAAATATATTTATTTATTTTCTCAATTGTTATTTTAAAAATATTTGTATTTGCAGCCTAGGCAGACATTTTTCAGCAAATCATACATTAATCATAGTCGAGGTAAAAAAAAAACAAAAAAACATTTTTTTGTTGAGCTTAGCTGTGCTTGTGGACAAAAGCGGTGGTATTTTACCTGAAGGAAGGCTCTATTTTTATTTATTATTGTTATACCGTGACCAAGAAGTTTTTTAGGTTATATTTAATTTATTTATTTTGACATTGTTGTGTGTTCTTAAGTCAAATGTTTGTTTTTTGCATTCCTGGATAGTTAAGAGATTGTTAGCAAGTTCGTATTTATTGTGTATGTTAAAATAATTTAAGGCATGTTTAAATATTGCAATTTAAAATTTGCTCAAAAAATACAGACATTTATTCTGGAAGTTTTCAAAATGTTTCTTCCGTTTAAATCAAACGGTGTATCACCTGACCAATAAGCATGAAAGTTAGTATAAGTCATTACAGATTTATTTTGCATTGATCATTTAGCTTATCAAATAATCATGATTGAATGTATGTCATTGTCAGCGGCACTGAAAGAGTAAAAATAAATAAATAAATAAAAAATGAAAAAAAGTGTACAAGAAATACCTGCAAAATGATGAAAAATCGCAAATTGGATTATAAAAAAATTAAGTGACAAAATAAAAACCAAAAAAAAAGTTGAAAATCCTGATATTAATGCAACTACATGCCTACATAAAGTTTTTCTCTCAAGAAATAATAGAACAAATGAAGAAAAAAAAAAGTTCAAATTCACTTGCTGTAATATAGCTCTTGGCTAATTTAGGTTCTCCCCATGTGAGATAATTGGCCTTGCGAAGCCATGGCACTCAGGAAAAAATGTGGTTACCAGGCAACATATTCACACGTTTTATATGGCTTGCAGGCACAGTTAAAAAAAAAAAGTTATCTTTCATTCAAAAATTGAAAATCGGCTTTTTAGCCCTGATAACATCAGAATCCGCCTTAAAAAAAAAACTTGACAAAAAAGCTTTAAAGAGAGCAGAAAGTGCAAATGTTGCATAAAAGTATAAAATAAACTAAAACAATTTAAAATATTAAAATACAGAATTATCATTGAAATGTTACGGAATGTTATAGACTGGATTAAACAATTTAACAGAATTAATTCGAAGCTTCGTAATCAATTGATCTTGATTAATCGCATTTTAATTGCCCGCCACATTCGAACCTGATTCGTTAAATTATTACAGGAATTATTTATTCTTATAATATTATTCAGATTTTTACTGATAATTAATTTTTTGCTATGTGTAATTGCCATTTGTAATTGTACCAGCAGTATTTACTTTAGTGTAGGTTTTCAGGCCGTGGAACAAATTAATAGAATTATAATGTTTTCTAATGGGAAAATCCTGCTCGACATACGACCATTTCAACTTAAAAACAATGTCTTGGAATGAATTAATGTCGTTTGTAGAGGTACCACTGTATTTTATTTACATGTTACAAACTACTGTTTACACAAAATATCTATGTACTGTACAAAAAAAAAGGTATTCTCCGTGTCGAAGCAGCTGAACTGGACAGGTTTGAAAATAATAATTATCAAATATTTTTTCTTGAAGAGTGGGGGGGTGAGGGGGGGTGGTGCGCTACTTTTTGTTTTTTGGGGTTGGTTCTGGTCACCATTGAACACGAAAAACGAGGGATCATTCTACAGTAATTTTTGGATTATAAACCGTTACTTTTTCTTTCACTTTCTACCCTACAGCTAATATTTTACAATGATTTTAACAGGCCGAGTAGCTGTATGTCTTTAGGGTTGTCAAAATTAACCAAAAGACTTAAAGTATTGATATCAAAACATTATTTCTGTCATTTTGTTTGATTACAAAACTATCAATAATCCATTAATTAGATGGGACTTTACAAGGCAAAGTCCCATGTAGTAAAATTCCTTTTTTTTTTTTTTTTTTATTGGCGTTTTTTCGGCGCGCTACACAGCCCAAAGTGTTTGCCGGACCGTCACTGTTCAAATGTCAAAATGATGGGAATTTTTGCGCGACGCAGGCAATTTTTCGAACGACCCCCCAAAATTTTCTGTAAAGCTGATGTTTTTGAGAAAAAAAAAAAATCCGCTACTTGTCCTACAATTTTTGACCAAACCGCATAATTTACACATTAAAAATTCCAGGACAGTAGATACATAAAAGTTTAGAGAATTTGGCAAAAATATACGGTTCACCCAAAATTCGCCCAAAATTGTCCCATTCATTTCCAATGGGATGCCATTGACAGCCATGTACGTCCAAATTTCCCATTCATTTTTAATGACAGGAAAACATAGATTCTCGTGATTTCTGACCATTTACCATTACAGCCCAATGACTTTTTATGACCTGATATAAACAGGTCGTGTCCCCGAAATATCCCCAAATGAACAGGAAGTGACCTGATATCAACAGGACGTGTCCCCCAAATGGATATCAACAGGGCATGTCCCCCAGATGTCCCCAAATCAACAGGAAGCGACCTGATAGATCTGTATTTACCACAGCAAGGCCCCATCATAATTTCTCTAGAATTTGCAGTTACTAGTTTTTTTGTTGTTGTTGCACAGGTCATCAGATAATTACCATTCATTCATTCATTCATTCATTCATTCATTCATTCATTCATTCATTCATTCATTCATTCATCCATCTTATGAACCGCTTATCCTCACATGGTTCGGGGGTGCTGGAGCCTATCCCAGCTAACAACGGGCAGGAGGCAGGGTACACCCAAAACCAGCTGACAGGCAATATCGGGGCACATGGAAGATTATAATTATTATTATTAGAGATGTCCCGATTGATATGCCGATCGATCGGGTCCGATCACGTCATTTTATATATATATTTTTTAATTAAATCGTTTTCTAATTGTATTTAACGTTACAAACATAATGTTACACTCGTCCAGAGTCTTTAGTTTATGCTTAAGGTAGGGTTATCAAATTTATCCCGATAATGGCGGTAATAAATTTTTTAAAAAATGTATCATGTTAAAATATTTAACGCAATTAATTTATGTGCTGCCAACCCACCCACGCATTGTCGCGCTCAATCTGTAATGGCACCGTTTTACCTATATAGAGAGATTAAAGGCAGCGTAAAATGAGTAGAGTGAATTTTGGCAGCCTTTGGAGCCTTTTTTGAATTGGATAAAGCCTTACAATCCCTCTCCCTACGATTAGAAATATAATGGGAAGCAATGTGGGGAAGCAAGGTAGCAATTGATCTTTTTCTTAACACCTTGAGTTATTTCCCAACGCAGAGAAGATATATCAATTGGTAGCACTGCGCAGTCATGGGTCCACTTCCCATCATGCATTTGGGCATGGCTACAGTATCATTTACTGAAAGCTCAACAAATACACTAGATGGCAATATTTAGTCACAATGTACAAAGTCACAAGTCTTTCTATCCGTGGATCCCTCTCACAGGAAGAATGTTAATAATGTAAATGCCATCTTGAGGATTTATTGTCATAACAAACAAATACAGTACTTATGTACTGTATGTTGAATGTATACATTCGTCCGAGTTTTATTCATTTTTTTCTTAATGTATTGCCAAAATGTATATGATTGGGAAAAATCATCGGGAATGATTGGAATTAAATCGGGAGCAAAAAAAAGCATTCGGATCGGGAAATATCGGGATTGGCAGATACTCAAACTAAAACGATCGGGATCGGATCGGGAGCAAAAAAACATGATCGGAACAACCCTAATTATTATTATTTTTAATTTTGCACTACTGTTTAGAATAATGGAGGATATTTTTGCATTTTTCTTGTTAACTCATTGACTGCGATTGACGGCGCTAGACGTTCATTCCAGTTGAAGTAGGAGGATGGCAGTTCATTCGCTGCCATCCTCCCTCTTCAAATGGATTGGATGTCTACTAGTGACAAACTCATTGGTGGGAAGTTCGGACTTGTAGTCCGAACATTACAGTAAATAGATTTGAAAAAGAAAATTAAACACCGAAATCTTTCAGTAAAGTATGCAAATGTGCATGATGTGACAGTAATGTTAGCAGAGTGGGTTTGTTTTTGTGGTTGCTGCTCTCAGACACCATTGGCTGCTTCACATGAACCAGAAACTTCAGCGTACATCAAAGGGAAAGAAAATTCCACCATCTGACGCCTGCACAGCTCCATATGTGCTGACACACATCAAGAACATTGCAGGAAAAGAGGCCACGTTACAAAATTATGCGCTTCCTAGCATCAATTTGTCCCTCGGGGGGCAGCCAGCGTGTCCCACGTGTCGGCAGGTGGGGACTTAGTGGGGAAAATAGCCACGAAGAGTCAAGGGAAATAATACATTTAGAAAACTGAGGTTAAAAACCATGAATTAAAATGATACAAAACACAAAAATAAGATAATGGTAAATAATTAAATAAAAAATAACCTGGAAAATGTTATGAAAAAGAGGTCAAATAATTTAAAATAATTAAGTAAAAATGTCACAGATGAAAAAAAAAATGAAACCAAGTTATTATGGTAGAATAGAGTTTTTAGAATATATATAATAATACTGTAATGTATATAAACCCATTCATCCATCCATCCATCATCTACCGCTTAGTCCGGGGTCGGGTCGAGGCTAATAATGCAATGATAATAGGAAACAAGGCAAAAATAATGTGGGAAAAATGATAAAAAAAATAAAAATAAAAAATAAAAAAAGAGTACTGTACAATAATGCAAATTTATCGAAAAAATACAATTAATAAGCTAAACATAAAACAAAAAAAATCAAGTGTATGAATGAAAAAAAAAAAAAACGAACTAGAAATGAATAATGCACAAATAATTAGTGCTGCAACGATTAACCGGTTAACTCGAGTAATCGATTAGAAAAAAAATTAAATTTTGTTGCTTCGAGTATTCGTTTAATTAAAGTGGCATTGAACTGGTTTAGTTTTCATAACAATGAATCCAACTGCTCCGTTAAGAGCAACGTAAGCTATGTTTTTATTTGAGCTTATGTTTTTTTTTTAATGCATTCATAATTTAGTTTATAGGTATATTGAGCCATTTTTTTGTGGGAATATGTGTCTGAACCTTTTGTTAAGAGCATCGTCAGAAAAAAACTTAAGCATTTTGTAGCATTTAAGCTAGCAGACTTTTTCTATGTAAATTATCCAGTTGTTCTTTTGCTGTACATAGATCCTCCTTTATTTATTTTTTAAATCCTGTTTGAGGTTCCGCCCAGTTATTTTAATTTTTCATATTCCTTATCCGATTACTCGATTATTCGAACTAACTATTCCATTGATTAATCGACTACTAAAATATTCGATAGCTGCAGCCCTACAAATAATAACAAATGATTTGAAATAATGCAAACAAACAACAAATGATTTGAAATAATGCAAACAAACAAACAAACAACTTAAAAAATAGACGTAAAATAGTGAATACCAGAAAGTAATGAAAAAAATACATAACTCAAAATCCAGCAATGTGATAAAAATTAAAACATCAACAATACTGACATCTTAAGAATTAAAAAAAAAACATTGATTAAAAAAATAAATTGTCCGATAATGACTTTTTAACCAATAACTAATTTCCCGATATTGTCCACTATCAAACCGATGCTGAAATATGCACTCGTGGATTTAACATATTATGGCTAATTTTTATTGTGGTGGCCTACTGGATGCTTTAATAATGATAAATGTAACAACTTCAAGGATTTCCAAATAAACATTCTGTAAAAAATAAGCACAACTTCAACTGAAGTTGTGGAAAAAGTGCCCATATTGCAACCCTCTATCTTTGAAGGCAACATTCATATTGGCCCAAGACCGATTAAAAAAAACCTGATGTCGATATTATCCACTATCAATTTAAACAGCTTTTATCGGTCAATATTATCGCAGGGTCTCTGCAGGTTTCAACAAACCAAATTTAAGACCTTTCAAAGACCATTATGAATACAGTTTAAGACCCATTTCAAATTGATATTGGCAAAGAACTACAACAGAATTGAAAAAAAATGACCGGGAAGCACAGTTGGTTCCGCTTTGTTGTTATAGAGTTCTCAAAAATCGAAACATTTGAAAGCGATACTAAAGTTGCATGCATGTTCTAAATAAAAGTAATGTCAATGGTTTTTAAAGACCTTTCAAAACCATATTTAAGGAGAATTTGAGACATTTTAATGTCTTAAATTCAAATTATTCGATTTAATACTTTTTTCT
The DNA here is from genome assembly GCF_030265065.1 of Corythoichthys intestinalis. Lineage (NCBI taxonomy): Eukaryota > Metazoa > Chordata > Actinopteri > Syngnathiformes > Syngnathidae > Corythoichthys > Corythoichthys intestinalis. The sequence goes on along the minus strand of NC_080405.1, from coordinate 48,710,631 downwards.
TATTTTTTTTCTAAAGATTTTTTTAGATCCCGCAGGCAAACTGTTAGAGTTCCTTCAAAGATACTTACAATATTTGGAAAATTCAGCCCCTGAAGGCAATTTCACTTATCTACAGGAAACTTGGTGGGCATGTTTACCGCTAGTAGACGCTCAAAAAATGTCTCAAAAGGCCATAATATAAAATGTATATAAAGGCCACCATTTTGGTTTGAAGTATTTAGAATGTAGACATTTTAATGGGTTTCTCAAATACAAAACATTTTTTAATAAATCAGCCCTTGAAGGCAATTGCACTTAGCTGCATGAAATTTGGTGGGCATGTTTATTGCTGTTTATTGCACACAAAAAAAGTCTCAAAAGGTCATGTTCAAAAATGTAAAGAAAGGCCACCATTTTGGTTTAAAGTGACCTCGTAGAGTCAATTTTTAAATATGCAGAGCAGAAAAAGGTGTCGATAAAAAAGCTACCTCTGGATGAGGTCGGCAATTTTTTCTGTCTTTTTCTGAACATTTGTATCTTCTTCTACATCTTTACCAGTGAATTTGGCACCAGGGACATCATTTTTGGACAAAATTGATAGATTTAGCTCAGTAAACATCTCGTTTGTATACTATTTATATGCATCTAGCATGAAGGACAAACGCGAGTTTGACCCCCTCAGCAACAGTTGCCAACATCATGAATATTAATGAGCAAAGGTGACATGGTGCGTGTGATACACTATTTGAACAGTAGGATAGAATGGACACGGATTGGCTCCGGCGCTATATCTTGCTGGACCCAGACCGCAAACACGTCCGGTACAATTTGGCCTTTACTACAGCATTGCCCTTTTATAGTCAGTCTCTTATAACCGAAGGATATTTTCACTCTCCGTACAAGTCCACCCTTGCCGTTGAAAGGTTCCAAGACTCTGGTAAGTCTTCATTCACCTCTGGGTAAACAACAGGTCATAGACATTAATTCATTGTCTAGTGCACTGATGGGGAGGGAGTTGCTACTTTAAATCTCATTGTACAGTGTATAATAAGTCTATTGTATTCTATTCTATTCTTAATATCAGGTGTGCCTTAGGCTCTGCGTATAGAAAAAACCTTGTTCATTGATAGTACACCTCCTTTTAAAGTCTGAAAAATAGTGTCGCGTGAGTGTTGGAGCCTATACAGGCTAACTATGGCCAGTAGGCAGGGTACACTTTAAATCGGTTGTCAGCCAATCGCAGGGCACAAGGAGATTAACAGCTGTTTATGCCAACAATTTAGAGCAGGGGTGCCCAATCCCGGTCCTCGAGAGCCCTTATCCAGCTTGTTTTCCATGTCTCCCTCCTCTAACACACCTGAATCAACTAATCAGGATCATTATCAGGATGCTGCAGAGCTTGCTAATTAGCTGATCATTTGATTCAAGTGTGTTAAAGGAGGGAGACATGGAAAACAAGATGGATAGGGGCTCTCGAGGACCGGGATTGGGCACCCCTGATTTAGAGTGTTCTGGGGTTATGTTTTGGGGGATGCAGGAGGAAACCGGAGTACCCGGAGAAAACCCACGTTTGCACTGGGAGAACTTGAAAATGTCACTGGAAGGCTGGAGCCCGGGATTGAACCCTTGATCTCAGAACTGTGAGGCGTAGTGCTTGACCACAGTGCCGCAAAATATTAATTTAAATAACTAGTTTAATTGGTTGGTTAAAAATTTAAGCAAAGGGGGCTTCTACTTTAAAAGGAACACGAGGGAACTCACAGTTTTGCTTGATTTTAGCGGCGCTGGTGGACAAAAACGGTAGTGCTTTGCCTTAAGGAAGACTGCATTTCCCATGAGGACCAGCGCACAGTGTCGTAAAATCTTGAACTCCAGTCGCCTGAAGTTGGACAGTTGGATTGAACGACATTTCTGTTTCCAGCCGATGTGTGAAGGATGAATATTGCTGGGGTAATGAATCCATTTGTGACTAAACAACATTATATGATGATGTTTAAAAAAGGAAACATTTTATTTTATACTGTGAAGTGGTATGCAATGTTAAGAGTCTTGTGAGCTCGATTGCTGTGTCCAGCGCTGTAACTCTACTGCTCTCTGTGAACTCTCGTGCACTCTCTAATGAGCCGGAACGCGCGCGGCCTTTATAGTGTCTCTGTCACGTGACTGTGACGCAGCCGGTAACGCGCTCGGCCAAACAGACACACAAGTACGGTGGGTGAATTATGACAAACAAAGGGTCACCACAACCGTATCATTCATTCGCATGTATTTTTGCAAGGGCGTAGGCTTGGTCTCAACATTGGCAGGGATGATATAACAGCATAACCTGAATGTACACTTTTTGCTCGGGACATTAATAAGACCAAACAGATTGGGTGAGCGGGAATCACGGCTACATTTCTCATGAATATGAACCTAATTAATTGATACGCGAAATCAGGGGTGCTCATTACGTCGATCACAATCAACCAGTCGATTGCAGCGCTAGTGTGGGTAGCTCGCGGCCCCCCCCCCAAAAAAATTCTATTTTTTTTTATGTACATAGTTAATTATGACTATGTTGTGTGTATTTTGTCTTGTGTGAGCAACATATAAGGATATGCAGCACCCCTGTCTCTCTGTGCAGTTTCTTGCTCATATTTTACTAGTTCTACATAGTTTCCAGCAGAGTTCACTACATTTTTCACAATTTAAAGTTAACAATAGAAAACACAAACAGGACACTTCTCTCTAAGCAGCTTTCTACTCGAGTTTTGCAGGTTAGCAAGTTCACACAGTTTAATGTTATGCTAACTGTGATGCAGGTCTGTCTTTCAGTAGCAAAATTACTGGTGTGTCTCCCACCTCCACAACATTGGCATATTAATTAAATTACTTACAGTGGCTGCTGCAGGCTGAAAAAACTTCTAATATCCCTCTACTTCGAAGGGGGTGGAGGAGGCGGCATGTTTTTGACATTTATTTCTTTTGGAGCTGTGTAAGTGTGAGCGTGCGTGTGTGTGTCAGCTGTGGGTCAAGCCATCAGCCAATGAAACGTGCGTTTCAGGGGGGAAAAATGGATATTCAGCAAGTGAAAAGGGCTAAATTTAAGTTTGAACATAATGAAAATAGTTCACTTAATAATGGCAGGGTCAATTCTATCCTTGCAACATATGGGTAGACAGTTTAATTGACTTATACAGGGTGACCCAAAAAAAAGTTTACACTCAGTTGACTGCTTGTTTAAAAGCCATTGAAACATATCTAAATAGGTTGTCATGCTTAAGTGATGCATTAAGGTCACTCAATGCAGCTGGTAATCTCTCGTCTCTACAATTCCTGTGCTTCTGCTGAAAATGAAGAAAACTTTAGCTGTACCTGAATTGCTGCGTGCCGGTCTGACACTTACTGAGATTGCAGCAAATCTGAGAATATCCAGATGTGCAGTCTACAAAGTTAAAAAGAAGCTGAAAGATACTGGTACAGCCTCACGAAAACCTGGGTCTGGAAATGCCGATCTGTGCGGACCAAAACATTGATTGACAAGGTGATATGTGGCCACCCCAGAGTCCAGATCTCAATCCCCTGGATTATAGCATATGGGCAACTGTGGAGGACAGTGCCTGTAAGAAGCAACAAACTTCTGTGGCAGCCTTGGAGAGGTCCATTGTTAGATCTTGGGAAAAGATGACAGCATCCTACATAAAGAAGCGTTCCGCAGGCGCCTGGAGGCTGTTGTGACACTTAAGGGAGGACACATTGAAAAAAAGAGTGTACTGTACATGTTCTTTACAATAATGTATAATTTGTGATTAAATTCCAATTCTAAGCTGAATAAACATGGCATTTAAGTTGTATTATGGCAGTGTAAACTTTTTTTTGGGTCACCCTGTATATAACTGAACTCATTATATCATGAATATAAGGGACATTTTACATGGAGACTCTGCGACACAAAGACGCAATGACTGTGTTGCGGAGTGGCCTCGCGTTCGTATGGTGTCGGTGAAGACGGAAGGCAAAGTCGCAAACATTGGAATCCTGCCTCCAAAGTGGAAGAATTCAATTGCGGGGGTTTGGGGGGGGGCTTAATCCACATGTATATCAAAAGCTCCTGCGGCGCCGGACCGCTCTGATAACTTCAACACTCGTACACATCACATTGGGCGCACGCAGCAGTGCTACTAAACATTAAAAACAGCAAATATGGCGGAGCGTTGGCTTTAATTTACTGTTTTTAAAATATTTTTAATTTAAATATGTTGAATGTTTCCATTTTTGTGTCTTTTTGAACAAAAGAAAATGCCATTGCTTGGAGTGGGCGGGCATGTTGTCTTCCGGGCTGAGGAGGTCAAAGTGCATCATTCGCTGGTGCCTTGTAAATCTGCACTGCCCCCTAGGGCCTGACATGAATACTACATCGTTTTCATGCGGAATTGCGACATTGTTCGAATGGAGACGGAACGATATAAATGCAAACATGAAATTTTTCGTCTTCTCGGAGAGTCACCATGTAAACGGCCCCTAAGTTGGTAGTGGTATGTCCCTACCGTCCCTATGCAAACTTACGGCCTTGTATTTCATGTCATTTCTGTTATCGTTGAATGCTAAAATCCTCAACTTCATTCGCGGTGCGCATGTAGTCCTGATTTTTCACATTTCACCAAAGAAGCCACAATACAAAATTATGCGTTTCCGAGCATGAATTTTTCCCTCGTGGGGGATGGGGGGGGGGGTCAGCCAGTGCATCGGACGAGTTGGCAGCTGGAGCCTCTGGTGAGGAGAAAGCAGTTAGATTTTTTTTTCTGCTTGTATTCTCTCCAGAGGAAAAGTGACCCAGCCAGGATGCAATATGCAACACAAGTGGCACACAAAAAGAAAAAGGTGGCGTTTTAGGGTGCAATCACCGGGACAAACAAGCACAATATAAGCTGGCAAGTGGACTTCAATTTCCGGCTGGTAATCAGCACTCCGTTGGACGTCTTTTCTCTAGGAAAAAAAAAAAAAAAGGCAAAGAAGCACACGAGAGCTTTTTGCCTAATCCGCACTCGCTGCGGGGTACCAACAGCTGGAGGATATAACCCCAGTCCTATTGATTTTGTTTTCTTTTTTCTGCTGCACATGCATGTAGACAGGAAAGAAGGGAACGTTGACACAAGACCATATTGTGCTTTTGACGCATCCTTTACAGAATGGATACACAAGCATCCAACTTGTGTATTATTGCCACGATCAAGATTGCTTTTTTTAGATATCAGGGGCAGAGGACAGGGCTGAACAATAACCATAACAAACAAACTGCTTGGAAAGTTTGTCCCCGATGTAAAAAAGAAAACCGGGACCAATCACGTCATTTTCAGTGGAACGGAATTGAATAAAATAGATTGGGTAGTTAAAAATCTATTACCGTATTTATCGGACTATAAGTCACACCTGAGTATAAGTCCCACCAGCCATTAAATGCCCAACGAAGAGGTAAAAAACATATATAATTCGCACCGTAGTATAAGTCGCATTTTTGGGGGAAATTTACATGATAAAATCCAACACATAAACAGATATGTCATCTTTAAAGGCAATTTAATATAAAAATACAATACAGAACAACATGCTGAATAAGTGTACAGTATGATAATGTTACATGATGCATGAACAACGAAATGCGAATATACTAGGGCTGTTCCGATCATGTTTTTTTGCTCCCGATCCGATCCCGATCGTTTTAGTTTGAGTATCTGCCGATCCCGATATTTCCCGATCCGATTGCTTTTTTTTGCTCCAGATTCAATTCCAATCATTCCCGATAATTTTTCCTGATCATATACATTTTGGCAATGCATTAAGAAAAAAATGAATAAAACTCGGACGAATATATACATTCAACATACAGTACATAAGTACTGTATTTGTTTATTATGACAATAAATCCTCAAAATGGCATTTGCATTATTAACATTCTTTCTGTGAGAGGGATCCACCGATAGAAAGACTTGTAACTTTGTATATTGTGACTAAATATTGCCATTTAGTGTATTTGTTGAGCTTTCAGTAAATGATACTGAAGGCCATGCCCAATGCATGATGGGAAGTGGAACCATGAGAAGTGAAACCACGACTGTGCGTAGTGCTACCAATTCATATATCTTCTCTCCGATGGGATATAATTCAAGGTGTTAAGAAAAAGATTAAATGTTACCTTGCTTCTCCACATTGCTTCCCATGATATTTGTAATCGTAAGGAGAGGGATTGTAAGGCTTTAATAAGGCTCTAAAGGCTGCCAAAATTTACTCTACTCATTTAACGCTGCCTTTTAGCTCTCTATAGTGGCAAAACGGCGCCATTACAGATGGAGCACAGCAATGCGTGAGTTGGTCATGCAGCGCAAGCATTAATTGTGTTAAATATTTTATCGTGATACATGTTTTTAAAAAATTACCGCCCTTATTGGGATAAATTTGATAACCCTACCTTAAGCCTAAACTCAACACTCTGGATAAGTGTAACATATTATGTCTGTAACGTTAAATACAATTAGAAAACAATTTATTTAAAAAATATACTATATATATATATTTAAAAAGGCATGGCTGATATTTTTTTGCCGATACTTTGAAAATGACGTGATCGGACGCCGATCGATCGGGATGCCATCTCTAGAATATACTGTCCTCACCAGGACGATACGGCTCGGTCCTGGTTATACAGCGATCTAAACTCCCAAATGACGATGCTGGACGTCCATTTAATTTGCTGACTTTATTTTGGCTGTCGTTATGACACCATCATTTTAAGAGTGAAACTAAAAGTAGAAATAATACTAATCAATTTCGTCCTCGATACCAAACAGGTTCGCATCTACGTAAATAAATAATAATTAGCTGCTATTACAGCAATGATACAAATGGCTAGCATACGTTAGCTAGCATTAGCACATCGTTCAAACAACCACACAACTGGCTGTAAGTGTCCGATTGCGGGTAGAAAACACACAACAACAACAGAAAAGATGATACACACAGGCGTTGCCTCTGTAGAGTTATTTTACAAGCATAAACAATGAACGTAGGTTCGCAGTAGTGTTTCTCTCTCTCTCTCGCCCACTCGCTCAGACGCTGCGTAGCTGTCCGTCTTCTTCTGGCGTGTGAGCGCTCTTCTTCTCGTAAACAACTGTGAGTGCGCCCCCACTTGGACGTGAAAGCGCCACAAACTAAAAGCATGCATTTCAATATAAAAAAGTCAATAATACAATTGAACACACATTGTCAAAGACAGAACACGGACGTTGGCATAGCTATTAAGAGTTATTCTGATAACTATAGCATAAAGAACATGCTAACAAGTTTACCAAACCATCAGTGTCACTCCAAAACACCAAAACAACATGTGAAATGATATCATAATGTGTTAATAATTTCACACATATGTTGCTGCTGAGTATAGGTGGCACCTTCAGCCAAACTATGAAAAAAACTGCGACTTATAGTCCGAAAAACATGGTAATTTCATTTTTAAGTACAGGGAGCCCCTGGGTTACGACGTAGCCGACTACGTGATTTCGACTTTACGACGTCTTCAGTCATTTTTTTTTGTTTTTTGTTTTGTTTTTTAATAATGTTGACTTTTGTTTTGTGATGCATGCTTTTATTCTGGCGCAGAAAGCGTAGAGCAGGTAGTACTTCCGCGCGCGAGTAAGAGCGCATGTACACACGAAGAAGAACATGTTTACGCACACAAAGAAGAGTGCATGCACACACACACGAGGAAAAGCCATTTGCTCCGACGAAGGAGGGAAAAGAGGTGCAAGCCTGCGCGCACATTTGTTGCTTGTGAAGCATCCACAGAGGCAGAGGCATAGCAAGGGTCCCCGGGGGCCCCAGGCAATAAGCAACATGGGGCCCTTCAAGCATTTGTAAGAGGGACAGTTGGAGCAATAGCATATTTAATAAAAGTCTAATAACGCTTCGCTCTCATAGAGCGCTTTTTAGGACACTCAAAGTGCCCCACACCGCTGACACCTTCTGAAAAAATTCCCAGATGGAAATGTGTGTGTATGTTGATTCTAAACACTGATTTTATGTTCTAGGTAACATCTTTATGTATGAAAAAATCAGGGGTCGCGTTAACCGAATATTGTCCGTCGTTGACCGTTTTTTTAAAACGGTGACAGAAAAAACACTGAAGTCCATCTGTCATTTTGACAGGTTGCAATTCACACCCCAGACAACAGGGTGGCGAGTGAGCATATTAATTAGCTATTGTCTCTCTTGATGCATGACGTTGTTGGCCTTACTCGGAAAAATGTCAAAGCAACTGAGTGTTCGAAGTTTCTTCAAAAAGCCCCAAAACGACGATGGTGTTGATAAAAGAGGTGAAAAAAGATGGACTGATGCAGTGGAGGATGAAGGACAAACAAGCAATCAGCCCTCGGCAACTACTGAGCGAGCAAGCAGCAGCAAGGAGGAAGGTGTGAGACTGTGTTCAGGCCACAGCAGGTGAATTGTAAATTTCATTGTTCCATATGTAGCCTACCGACAGGGGCCACAGTCAGCTGTTTTTGTCACTGCGGAGAAAAAGTTACATATTCATCTGCTTGATGTGTGATGGCACGGTGTGGATTCTCTGTTAAGCTTGTTCGGACAGAATATTAATTAAAAATGAATGAAAACTAAATACTATTGAATATGTCATTATTATGATTTTAAAAATTTATGTGACGGGTAAAAATAGATTATGACCGGATTTTTATGACCCTGTCAGTCAATATGACAGACAACGAAAAAGCCTAGCGCAACCTCTGGAAGAAATGCTAGCAAACTGTAATGCTGTTAGCAAACGCTAACAAGCTAGTCAAGGCAGTTAATTGGTTTAGGACATAAAAATACTACTACTGCTACTAGTCTGCAGTGCTTCTACTACATTAGGACATAAAACTACAGTAACATAATACACTCACTGCTTTTTTGCTTCCTTTTCTCCTCTTCTGCTTTTTTTTTTCTTTTTTCGCCTCCAGAAGGATCACTTCTCTTCATTTTGCCAATTAAAAAAAGGCCAGATCGCCACCTACTCACACGCTAAATCACGTAGCAGATTTTTTTTTCAATTAAAGAAATACAGAATAGCTGTCCCGATCCGATCACGGACTCTCCCTCTCCCTCCTGCTGCTTTTATTGGTCTGGCGGTACACTGCAATTGCTCACTAAAGTTAACGATGATTGACAGACTTTAAGATTTGATCTGCCAGAGATGCTTGGAAGCCAAAACCTCAAAGCGCCGCATGCGTCAATCATCGTTTATCTTGTGAAACAGTTGCTGTGGCAACTCATTGTGTGTAAGTGAGCAGCTTGAGCGGATCAATGAAGCAGTTGATAAAGACAAATATTTTTCTACTTTTTTCTTGTTAAAAAATAATTTGGTGGGACAGTAAAATTAAAAACTTATCATAATTATTACATTTGAAGTGTTAAAAAAAACATTTATTAGAATTTATATGCATACAAGTTTTTTTTTTTTTTTAATTATACTTTGGAGGAAAAAGAGAAAAAACATGTCTTATATGTAGGGATGGGAATCGAAATCCGATTCCAATTCGGAACCGGTTCCGAGTGTTTCGAGGCCTCGACATCACAATGAAAAAGCCTTAACGATCCCTTTAACGATTCCTAAAGACGCGTATTGCGTCGTGACATGTGTTGTTGTCCAGACGCAAAACTAGCATGGCGCCAAGAACCACTCGCTCCAAAGTTTGACTACACTTCACCAGGAAAGAGTGTGAAAATGAAAGGTTACGACGGGTAAGCACGAGCATTGCAGCCATAAACATAACAATGACAGCACGTAGGTTCAAACGCTTGAAAGTGTGTCTTCACTTCACGAGGAAAAATTACAACAAAGCGACTTGCAGTCATTGCAAGGTGGAAATAACTGCATCGGGAGGGAATACGACTGCGCTGTCCTCACAAAGTGGCTAAGGCTCAGTCCTGGCTATACAGCTAGCTAAACTCCCAAATGACGATGCAGAAGACGTTGGTATAATTTGCTGACTTTATTCAACCATCACTTGAAGAGTGAAACTAAGAATAGAAATGAAACAAATCAATTTTGTCCCCAATAACAAACAGGTTTGCATCAACGTAAATCAGCGATGATTAGCTGCTAATAACAGTAATAACAAATGGTTAGCATTCGTTCGCTAGCATTAGCACATCGTTCAAACCACTACACAACTGGATTTAAGTGTCCGATCGCGAGTGGAAACACAACAACAACAACATCACAATAGATGATACATACAGGCGTTGCCTCTGTAGATATTAACATTAACAAAGAACGTAGGCTCGTAGAAGTGTTTCCCTCTCTCACTAACTCGCTCACTCACTTGGATGCGGCATTTCTTCTTTGGGTGTAAGCGCGCTCTTCTTCACGTGAGCGCGTTCTTCTTCGCGTGAGGAAGCGCAAGGGCGCCCCCACTTGAGCGTGTAAGCGCCACAAAAACTAAAAGGCATGCAATTCAATGTAATGGTAAAATAATACACGTTAACCCAGCAGTCCCCAAACTGCGGCCCGCGGCCCAAATACGGCCATTTTTAATTTTTTTTTTTTTTTCTCAATCGTGTTATTTATTTCCTGGCCTTTTCCTTGAAGAATTCAGAGAGGGTTATTTGGTTATTATCTATTTAAATAATAGTGTTTTTATTATTAATTATTATTATCATTATTATAAAGAATCCAGAAAGGGTTATTTGATTGTGGCTTTCTGAAAAACAATAATTTTTTACATTTATGCACTTCTGCAATCGTCACACTTTTTCTGTTACAAACTGACCCCGGCCCCTCATCAGAGAAGGGAAAAGTTATGTGGCCCTCACAGGAAAAGGTTTGGGGACCCCTGCTTTAACACATATTGCCAAAGGCAGAACAACAACCTATCTGCCAATTTATACCAATATTTTTTATTTCTATTAGATAAATGTTTCAGTAAAATGTGACACATTCTTGTGTATTTGCCACTTATTGCCACAGTTAACATTAAGGCTTTGGGCCTCTTTTGATCTCGTTGTGAGTTTGTAAACAAACAAACAAACTAAATGCCAATCAAAACGTTTGTTCTTCTTTTCCCCCAAATTAGAATCGATAAGAGAATCGATAAAGAATCGAATCGTTAAGCAATATCGATAATGGAATCGGAATCGTAAAAATCCTATCAATTCCCATCCCTACTTATATGTATCTGTAAATCTGAATAAATATATTGAATAAACACAGAAAAAAATTGGGGCGGGGGGGCTACTTGATCATGCAGGTTCTGGTCCCCATTAACCCCCAAAAACGAATGATCACTGTATTCCTGTAGTTCAGTACACAGAGCTAAGGCTCATAAGACCACTAACATACAGCAATGATTAATATGGGTCTCCTTTTTCTTCTAAGTGTTACTTGTATCCAAAAGGAGCTTAAGGGCGGCAAGAAACGCAGCCACTGCAGCCGAGTGGAAACTGCAGAGTCAAATACACAAATGCAGCCTGAAGCTCTTCTCATTCACGTCACCTATAATCCAATAAAGTTTCGATTTGAAAAAAAGAATGTTTCCTGGCTTGGAAGCAGGAAACAGGATTTATTTGGGGGCAGAGAAAAGTACATTTAAGTTTGAGCGTGTCCCGTCTGCTCCGCCGTGTGTTTAAAAGCCAGCCGGACAATGGGCGCTGCTCTCCAGTGTATTACAGGAACAGTGTAAAGGCTGCAGGCTTTTATGTAAAAGGGGATTGGACACAAGTGCTCTATTCATGTGGAAATTAGCACCTCCAGAAAGCGGACAAAACTGCATTGAAGCTTGGTAGCGCCTTCACACGGATGCCGAATCGCCAGTTGGTGTTGTACAACAAGCGAGGAGATGTTTGTTCCGTTTACTAAAGAACATCTCCTAAATATAACTAACCAAAAAAAAACCTATGTGGAAAATAGACTAAAAATATCTTGCGCGTTTAAAATTAACCACGCCTACTAGTAATATATATATGATGGCAAACACTCAGTTGACTTGAAGTTCTGCTCTGAGACCCCCAATTTGGCCAAATTTCAAAATTGTCCTACATGCATGTGTGATACATCATTCGATAGCTTAAAATCTCAAGTTTCTGGGGGAAGAAAAATTTTGAACAGGAGGGCGTTTAAAATGGAAAAAAAAAAAAAATTAAACAGCAAACCCTAACTGGAGGTGAGAGCACGCGAGAGCAGAATGAAAGACGCCATGCTTTTAACAAGATATTATCGCATACTTACCTTGTTTCGATCCAAAACCTCTTTGTAGCATGTCTTACCGAGTGTCAAGACACAGCTGTGAATGGCCACAGCCGGACATTTGGGGGATTTTATGGGTGAAACACGGTAATACAACAAGGGTCGCAATGCAGAAATTGCAGACATCAAGGAGTGGTCGAGATGTTCTTTTTCATATATTTACGTTTTTTTTTTCCCAATGTTTCTTTGTTTGGATTGATTATTTATCATCTAAAATATTGGGGAAAATGTGACAGTAACGAAAAAAATACAATTAAGCGATAGTTATGAGGTAGATATCCGGGACTTTTTTACAGACACAATTTTTTTCATTGTGATGTAGTTTCTTTAAAAGTTTAAAATATGCGACTGAATAATTTTTTTAAGTCGTTTTTTTTTTCAAACTAAATATTAGACTTCAATTAATGATTCTAAGCTAAAAATAACAGACATTTTGAATAATGACTGCGATTACTTAGCTTCTTTTTATGGCTAGGTTGAAACAAAAGCAGTTGCGCGACGTCTGTAAACGGGGGTTTCCAGGGTAAAATTGACAAATTAAAAATACTTCGGGGGCTTACTGCGCCATGAATCTGCTTTGGCAGAATATAAATATATTGTTCTATCAAACACAACAGTTCTTTTTGCTTGAAATACAGCAGTTTATTTTAAAGAGGGGTGCAAGAGCAGAAACTGCTTTTTCAGCCTTGTCTGTTTTCCGCCAAATATATATTTTTTAATTTATAGCAGAAGGATAATTGGATGCCACACGACTGGACTATCATTATCTTTGGAAGGGTGACGAGCTGCTTTTTTTAAGCCGGTGTGAGTAGCTGGCGGCCATCTTGGGTAAGGCGACCAGCGGTTGGAAACGATCTCAAAAAGTACCGTAATTTTTGGACTATAAGCCGCTGATGATTTCCTTCATTTTGAATCCTGCGTCCATTTATTTGGGTTAATAGGTAACACATTATTTGACAGCGGCGTCATAAGACCATCATAGTTGTAACATGACACTATCATGGGCATTACTGAATGCTTATGACAGTTATCATTAAGTGTCATCCAGAAATTTATGTCACCAACTCCATTTATGTCAACCTCAGATCTTTTACATTCATTCAAAAGTGAGATAATTTGCTGGATAACACTAAATTACATCCGTTTTCAGCAATTATTAATGCTCATGATTATGATTGTCTAATGACAGTCTTATGGTGCCACTGTCAAATAAAGTGTTACCAAGCAATTAATAAAACAACAGGAACAGTAACTGAAGAAATAAAGAGCACAGAACGTGAATTTGGATTGTCGTTTACATCTGTAGCTCTGCAATGCATGCTAGGAGGCATGTTGCACAAAAACAATGTTGACAGCAGGTGGCAGCAAAGGTTGACTGTCTCCCCCAAGGGAGCAGTGATGGCCGAATGAAGCTTCTTGAAGCAATGAAGCTTTGCAGCCACTTGGTTCAGAGCTTCATGGTGGTTTATTTGGTCTTGTGACCGTCGTAAGATGTCAAATAAAGTGTTAATGGTTAATATCTTTTGGTTTAAATATCCCTTAATACAGAGAGGACAGCTGCGGCTTATAGACCCCAATCACCAACGTCACACAATCACGTGATCGCTGTATTGTGCCGCCATATTGTCCGTCATTGTGTGTCCGTATTGTCATTGATCGTAGTTTCTAAAGGTGGGTTCACTTGCAAATTATGGAAGCCCCGGTGCTTTCAGACGCTGTAAACTCATGGGATGAGTTGCATAAAAGCCGTTATTTGGAAAAGCTTCGGTCGATCCAGCCGCCAGATCCATATTTGATGCCCAAACCGATGTTTCCTCCCGTCCGGTCCCGTCCCGTGCGTCAAAGCTCGTCCTGAGACCACAAAATTTCCAATCATACTCCAGTTTATGTCACGATGAGGAGTCGGGTACCCAAAATCGGCACCGGCCTGAATATAAACCGACATTTGGTCACCTGAGGGTCACCGTTGTCATGATTGTAAAATGAAACTTGATCGACAACGGGCCGGTGTGTGCCGAAAAATAGCTGCCGCTGCCCCGGCCCTGCGTGAAATGTCCCCCCTGACGGGAGCGCTTATTTATAACGCTTTATTGACGTGAAAACATCAAATGTTTTCATGGACGCATTACAGTAATGGATTTACGACTGTAAGATCAGTTTTAAATAATCAAATTACACAAAATATTAGTACTGTATTTTAGTAACAAATCGTGGACTGGGCCACATAACCATCTTTGAACAGAAATGTATTAGTCTACAGGTTTTCACGACCATATCCCAAAGACAATCACACAGGTATGAGATTTATTAGTTCAAGCAGAGAGATAATAATACATATTCTAGGTACAAGAAAGTTGTTTCCGCTGCTATTTTTCGGCACATCGCCTGTTATTGCGCTCACCTTCATGCTGCGCGACCGCGGCGACAAGCTTCGTAGTCTCCGTCTGATGATGTCTGCGATCTTGTTGGCATCATATTGATGTTTTCGCCGCTGTCTAACAGCTGTCGACACAAACGCATCATGGACCGAGATAAACACACCGCGCTGCTTTCGAGATTTGCCCTTTTAACAATGGGCATACAGCAACTACTAAAATGACCGTTTATCTTCTCTGTTACTGCAACCAACCGCCACACTTGCCTTCACCATTTTGATTAATCAATGTTAACGATTGTCAGGAAGGTTTTTGGGTTCGTTTACTCGGCGGTGATTCCTTAGACAAGCAGAAAAACACGCAGTAATAGGAGGAATGTACGTAGCGGTAATATTTAAACACGATGAGCTGACGGACAACATGGCGGCACCAGTCAGGGGGGCGGAGTTGTGACGTCACGTCATTGGGGTCTATATTCCATTGCAGTTTATCTATGTACAAATGTCGTTTTCGTGTCAAATTTGGCGGGTTGCTGCTTCTAGTCAGATGCGTGTTATAGTGCGAAAATGACGGTACATATTGCATAGAATCGACATGTTATTTCTGAATTCTCTACGATACCGATGTCATTTTCATGCCGTATCGTTACAGATTTGACTATCGGTGCAACATGAATATGATATCAAATTGTAAAAGTGGTATGAATAAAACATTTCTTCACTCACTGCCACACTCCCACTTCAAATGGATAGGATGTCTAAAAAAAGTTCTTTCATCTCACCTACAACAATGGCCTCACGGCGGCCATGTTGGTGGCGTTTGAAGATTGAATTTACTTCATTCAATTAAACAAATACTGATCATGTACTCGTACATATAAATGGAATTTACAGCAGAAGGATGATTGTATGGCACCAGAGTTGGGTAGTAACATGTTACATGTACTCCGTTACATTTACTTGAGTAACTTTTGAGAAAAATTTACTTCTAAGAGTAGTTTTACTAAGCCATACTTTTTACTTGACTAGATTTGTGAAGAATAAACGCCAGTCTTACTCCGCTATTTTGGGCTAGACAAGAGTTGTTAAATTTTTTTATCTTTATTCTGCGTATTAGATTTTTATCATAGATTTTTTTGCCAGCAATGTCAAGAATAGCTCTAACAATTTCACTGCAACAGACGTCGCAACATTAATCACATCCACTCCATTACACCAATCTGACGCAACCTTGCCGTTCTATGATCACGCCAGCCTGTTCAATCATGTGGCATCTTTAAAGCCCCTTAAAAAATGAAGTATTTGACATGGAGTGCTACCTTCAACGTGACTCGAAAACACAGATTTAGTGCTTTCTCCCAGTTTTTATTTGGAACCGATTAGCCACGGAAAAACTGATATGATCCTTTTAATTTCAAAATAGTAACTATGAAGGAAGTATTCAGTCTTAAAGCTAGGAACTATTTTCTCCAGTAGAGAGTACTCATGATCTTTGGAAGATTAACGCTTAATTTCTGTCTTTTTTGGTTTCTCGCCGGAATTCAATGATTTTTTTTTTTGTATTTCTGTAATGGGTTATTTTACAGTATCATTATAACAACGGTTCATATTAGGGTTGTTCCGATCATGTTTTTTTGCTCCCGATCCGATCCCGATCGTTTTAGTTTCAGTATCCGCCGATCCCGATATTTCCCGATCCGTTTGCCTTATTTTGCTCCCGATTCAATTCCAATCATTCCCGATAATTTTTCCCGATCATATACATTTTGGCAATGCATTAACAAAAAAATGAATAAAACTCGGACGAATATATACATTCAACATACAGTATATAAGTACTGTATTTGTTTATTATGATAATAAATCCTCAAGATGGCATTTACATTATTAACATTCTTTCTGTGAGAGGGATCCACGGATAGAAAGCCTTGTAATTCTTAAAGGATAAATGTGAATTTGTATATTGTGACTAAATAATGCCATCTAGTGTATTTGTTGAGCTTTCGGTAAATGATACTGCAGCCATTTAACTTCTGCCCAAATGCATGATGGGAAGTGCAACCATGACTGTGCGTAGGGGCACCAATTGATATACAGTGCCTTGCAAAAGTATTCGGCCCCCTTGAATCTTGCAACCTTTCGCCACATTTCAGGCTTCAAACATAAAGATATTAAATTTAATTTTTTTGTCAAGAATCAACAACAAGTGGGACACAATCGTGAAGTGGAACAACATTTATTGGATAATTTAAACTTTTTTAACAAATAAAAAACTGAAAAGTGGGGCGTGCAATATTATTCGGCAACTTTACTTTCAGTGCAGCAAACTCACTCCAGAAGTTCAGTGAGGATCTCTGAATGATCCAATGTTGTCCTAAATGACCGATGATGATAAATAGAATCCACGTGTGTGTAATCAAGTCTCCGTATAAATGCACCTGCTCTGTGATAGTCTCAGGGTTCTGTTTAAAGTGCAGAGGGCATTATGAAAACCAAGGAACACACCAGGCAGGTCCGAGATACTGTTGTGGAGAAGTTTAAAGCCGGATTTGGATACAAAAAGATTTCCCAAGCTTTAAACATCTCAAGGAGCACTGTGCAAGCCATCATATTCAAATGGAAGGAGCATCAGACCACTGCAAATCTACCAAGACCCGGCCGTCCTTCCAAACTTTCTTCTCAAACAAGGAGAAAACTGATCAGAGATGCAGCCAAGAGGCCCATGATCACTCTGGATGAACTGCAGAGATCTACAGCTGAGGTGGGAGAGTCTGTCCATAGGACAACAATCAGTCGTACACTGCACAAATCTGGCCTTTATGGAAGAGTGGCAAGAAGAAAGCCATTTCTCAAAGATATCCATAAAAAGTGTCGTTTAAAGTTTGCCACAAGCCACCTGGGAGACACACCAAACATGTGGAAGAAGGTGCTCTGGTCAGATGAAACCAAAATTGAACTTTTTGGCCACAATGCAAAACGATATGTTTGGCGTAAAAGCAACACAGCTCATCACCCTGAACACACGATCCCTACTGTCAAATATGGTGGTGGCAGCATCATGGTTTGGGCCTGCTTTTCTTCAGCAGGGACAGGGAAGATGGTCAAAATTGACGGGAAGATGGATGCAGCCAAATACAGGAACATTCTGGAAGAAAACCTGTTGGTATCTGCACAAGACCTGAGACTGGGACGGAGATTTATCTTCCAACAGGACAATGATCCAAAACATAAAGCCAAATCTACAATGGAATGGTTCAAAAATAAACGTATCCAGGTGTTAGAATGGCCAAGTCAAAGTCCAGACCTGAATCCAATCGAGAATCTGTGGAAAGAGCTGAAGACTGCTGTTCACAAACACTCTCATCCAACCTTACTGAGCTCGAGCTGTTTTGCAAGGAAGAATGGGCAAGAATGTCAGTCTCTCGGTGTGCAAAACTGATAGAAACATACCCCAAACGACTTGCAGCTGTAATTGGAGCAAAAGGTGGCGCTACAAAGTATTAACGCAAGAGGGCCGAATAATATTGCACGCCCCACTTTTCAGTTTTTTATTTGTTAAAAAAGTTTAAATTATCCAATAAATTTTGTTCCACTTCACGATTGTGTCCCACTTGTTGTTGATTCTTGACAAAAAATTAAAATTTTATATCTTTATGTTTGGAGCCTGAAATGTGGCGAAAGGTTGCAAGGTTCAAGGGGGCCGAATACTTTTGCAAGGCACTGTACCTTCTCTGCGTTGGGAAAGAACATAGGGTGTTAAGGAAATGATCAACTACTACCTTTCTTCCCCACATTACCTCCCACGATATTTTTAATTGCTGAGAGAGGTATTGTAATGCTTTAGCCACATAAAAAATGGCTCCAAAGGCTGTCAAAATTCTCTCTACTCATGATACGCTGCCTTTTAGTGCTATCTATAGGTAAAACTGCGTCTTTATAGATTGAACGCGACAATGCGTGAGTGGGTCTTGCAGCGCATGCATTGACTATTTAACGTGATTAATTTAAAAAAAATTAATTACCTTCGTTAACGCAATAAATTTGATAGCCCTACTTTAAGCAAAAACTACTCTGGATAAGTGTAAGACATTTTGTCTGTAACGTTAAATACAATTAGAAAATGATTTAAATAAAAAATATATATTTAAAAAAAGGCATGTCCGATATTTTTTTGCCGATTCCGATACTTTGAAAATGACGTGATCGGACCCGATCGACCGATCGGGACATCTTTAGTTCATATAGATAAGTTTGTCCTGAGAGAAAAAAAATAGCATTGTTTACAAAATAATAATAAGCCGTTACTAACAATGTTACTCATTAATTTGGTATCCCTTTGACTGGATACTTTTTTTTACTTGTACTTGAGTACATTTTTTGGATGACTACTTTTGCTTGAGTAGGGTAATATTATTTTGAAGTAACGCTACTCTTACTTGAGCAAATTTTTTGGCTACTCTCAACCCTCTGTATGGCACACAATTGGACGTCTATCAACATCTTTGGAATGTCGACAATATCTTGATTTCTTACATTGTGTAGCTGACTGGCAGTCATCTTGGGTAAGCTAACTAGCACTTGGAAACAAGATCTCGAAAGTACATATTGTACAGAATGAACACGTTATTTTAAAATTCTTGATTATACTGATGACGTAAATTTCGGGCCATATCGTAAGAGATACTAGTATCGGTGCAACACTAATATAAAATCACATGGTGATAATGGTACCAATCAAACATTCGTTCATTTGCTGCCACCTTCCCACTTCAAATGGATTGGACATCTTCTAATAAAGTAATTGGTTGGAGGGTGCAATTTGGTTAACGGAGAAACAAAATTTATTTTTAAAGATCGATCGGGATGCCAATCGATCGGGTCCGATCACGTCATTTTCAAAGTATCGGAATCAGCAAAAAAATATCAGACATGCCATTTTTTAATATATATTTTTTATTTAAATCGTTTTCTAATTGTATTTAACGTTACAGACAAAATGTCTTTCTTACACTCATCCAGAGTAGTTTTTGCTTAAAGTAGGGCTATCAAATTTATTGCATTAACGACGGTAATTAGTTTTTTTTAATTAATCATGTTAAGTAATTAACGAATGCGCTGCACGACCCACTTGCGCATTGTCGCGTTCCATCTATAAAGATGCCATTTTACCTATAGATGGCGCTGAAAGGCAGCGTATAATGAGTAGAGAGAATTTTGACAGCCTTTGGAGCCATTTTTTATGTGGCTAAAGCCAGGGCCGGCCCAGGCCATTTGGGGGCCCTAAGCAAAATAATGCAAAGGGCCCCATATTTTTGGCCCACCATTTCGTCACAGTGTACTGTGAAACCAATACATGCAATCCAACCCATACGTCCATATTTTGTTATTGATCAAATTTTGTTGCACTGCATACTTCAAACTTCTCACCCCCAATGATTGTCAGTACATACAGTAGATAGCGCCAAACCTTTTTCTAAAAGAGGAAAGAAAGAAGTTAAGGAAGAACTTTTTTTTTAAGCTTGTAATCAAGTCTCAAAACTCACAAAAGTCAAATAAAGCAAACTGTAGTAAACAAAATAGAACACAAATAAAACAATTGCCAGATTGGGGGCCCCCTGGTGGTCAGGGGCCCTAAGCAGCTGCATAGTGTGCATATAGGCTGGGCCGGCCCTGGCTAAAGCCTTACAACACCTCTCTCAGCAAATGTAACGTGGGAATGTGAGGAAGAAAGGTAGCAGTTGATCATTTTCTTAACACCCTATGTTCTTTCCCAACGCAGAGAAGATATATCAATTGGTAGCCCTACGCACAGTCATGGTTGCACTTCCCATCATGCATTTGGGCAGAAGTTAAATGGCTGCAGTATCATTTAGTGAAAGCCAGTGTTGTTAATAACGGCGTTACAATATAACTGCGTTACTAACGGCGTTATTTTTTTCTGCAGTGAGCAATCTAATTAATTACTTTTCTCAGCTTGGCAACGCCGTTACCGTTACTGAGGCGGGAAAGGCGTGCATTACTATGCGTTACTAAGTTGGTTGAATAAAAAAAGTCAGAGAGACGGACTCACGGAGACGAAACAGCAGAGCAGGAGTGGGGAAGACGCCGTTGCAAACGCGATGCTAGGTGGCGCCAATAATACCTGACTGTAGCCTACAAACTACGCCCACGATACGGTAGATATCACATATTATAGAACTAGATGTAAATGATAGACACGGCTGTTTTGGCAACATGTTTTAAGGACTACAAGCGTTAGTAAACAGCCGCCATCTTAAAGCAGTAGACATCTCAGGAAGGCTCTGTTGTAGAGATCCTTCCTAGCGAACCTACTTTTTTTTTTTTTTTTAATCTAAAATGATCCTAAATCAGCAAAATCTTGACTTAAATCTACCTTTAAATGATGAAGCAGTTTTAAGACTTACACATGTTCACAGTAGACAAAAGGAAACTAATGCAATAGTGGGAGCATTTTAACAACTTTAACGGTTGATTCACAACTTTAAATGACTTCCACACATAGCAAAGGTTACTATCTAGTTATCGCAATACCCTTGTGTCTAGTTAAGTGGAGAGTAAAGAATTTGGCTAGGGCCAATTGTCCCAAAAACCTTTTTTGAGAAAAAAAAAAAAAAACCATGAAAATTATCACTAGTTACTTTGCCAAGTAACTAATTACTCTTGAATTCAGGTAACTGAGCTACTAACGCAATTACTTTTTGAGAGAAGTAATTTGTAACTGTAATTAATTACTTTTTTAAAGTAAAATTAACAACACTGCTAAAAGCTCAACAAATACACTAGATGGCAATATTTAGTCACAATATACAAAGTCACATTTATCCTTTAAGAATTACAAGTCTTTTTATCCGTGGATCCCTCTCACAGAAAGAATGTTAATAATGTAAATGCCATCTTGAGGATTTATTGTCATAATAAACAAATACAGTACTTGTGTACTGTATGTTGAATGTATATATTCGTCCGAGTTTTATTCATTTTTTTCTTAATGCATTGCCAAAATGTATATGATTGGGAAAAATTATCGGGAATGATTTGAATTGAATCGGGAGCAAAAAAAGCAATCGGATCGGGAAATATCGGGATCGGCAGATACTCAAACTTAAACGATCGGGATCGGATCGGAAGCAAAAAAACATGATCGGAACAACCCTATTTATTTTTTAACTCATAGCTCATTAGCTGCCATTGACAGTGCTTCAAAAAATTCTAGGGGAAACCCTTTATCACATAGTAAAAGTGCTATCAATCTTGATACACCTAGCATAACCTGGAACTACGACCATGTAATTATGGTATGATTTGGTAACATGACCCTGTTGCAAATGTGCTCCTGGTCCCTCTTCCAATTCCTTTTGTACTCCTGATATTAGCAGACCGAACCTGCAATCCATCCAACAGCCAATCCAAATTCTGCCTTGTAACAATCATGCAGCGTTGCTGTAATGCTGGCTAAGTGGCTCCATTATGCGCTCCCTCGCCGGTTATTGCACTCAGCGGCAGCAATAACGTTGATTCCGAAAGGACTCGGTTAAAAGTTTTTTCTGGTTTTCTTTTTTTTACAGCGTGCGCTCAAAGACGACGAGGCGAGGGTGTTCATCACGGGCTGAGCGAACGCTACTGTACTCGCCGGGCGCTGTATAATGAAGAGATATGTCCTCCATTAGGCCGCCCCGTGACAGGGCTGCAGCGATTAGAGGAGCCTCCAGAGGGGCTTCTCCTATCTCAGCCCCTCCTTCATTGAGTCCAGCAAATCTTCATATCCGGCATCATTTTCATAAATTGAATCATAATGAGCGCGCTTGACACGGCCGTGATTTATGCTCTCTGAGGCTTTACCAATTCCGACCGCCGGCCCGCAAATCACGAACGTCAAGGGTTTAATCATGCTCCGATTGCATCGTAGCCTTTATTGCGCGGTATGATAACAACAAAAGTTAGCCGGCGTGCTAACGAGATCCCTCAAGGCGTGGCGGCCATGTTGGTGGCAATAAGTCGGCAAAGCGCTCTCCTCGGAATGCCGCTCGGCGGCGCGTTGGGAAATTATCTCGCCGCCGCCGTCTGCTCTTCCAGGACGCATTTGTTGATGATGATGTGTGCGTAAAGCGCATCCCTTTGCATCCAGCAGCGTAATTGGACTCATTGATTTTTAATTTTCGCAGCATCGGGGCTGCAACGGCGCTAATTCCTCTGCCAATATTGTTGGAGAAGTGGGTTTGGTTTCATACAAAATGCGTCTTCTTGCTATCTCATCGAAAACTCAATTTGTTTTAAACGATATCTGGCACGGGGGCCGATGTACATTTAGAACTCAGTTTCTTCCATTTGTTCTGTGAATTGTTAGTGAACTTATTTTGACTATAATATGCATAAAGTGGTCGTAAAGGGGAAAGCAAGAAAATCATTCAATGAAAACTTTTCGGGAAACCAAAAACAGTGCATGTCTGCTCAGTTGTTTACGAGGCATCGATAAATATAATAACAGTTTTCAAAGCTTTATATCGATCAGTAACTTTTTAAGAAATGACACCTGCATGGGAAGAATTGATTGGTGAAAAATTAACCATTAACCAAATTATGATTTAGGGATTTTTGGCATGACAACAGCGAACTGAAAACTCCAAGTGCAGCAGTTTTGAACTTTAACTCAAGTGAAATACTTTTAAACTCAAACGAAATAAAATATATGGCGGAAAACAATCAGGTGACTTGAAGTTCAGTTCTAAGACCCCCAAGTTGGCCAGCTTTCATAATGGCGTACCGCAAGCAACATGTCACTTCCGTTCATTAATATTCATGACTTTAGCTACTGTTGCTAAGTGGGGACAAGCCACCGATTGTCCCTAATAGGAAATGAGTGGAAATCGTGTACGAAGGATATGTTTACAGAGCTAAACCTACCAATGCTCTCCGAAAATAATGTCCTTGGTGCCGAATTCACTGGCAAAGATGTGGAAGAACATAAAAATGTTCAGTTAAAGAGATGGCTTGAGTGTCGAAGGCTGAAAAAGACGAAAAAAAAACGAGCCGACCTAAGCATAGCCTTAGCTTTTTTATCGGCGCAACTGACAATGACATTCTCCTGTTTCAACAAGCTATCCTTTACCACAAGCCCTGTCTTTCTTACATATTATATCCTCTGGTCGTCCTACGTCTCTGACCGTTCTTGGAGGTAGTTTAGTTAGTTTTGTGTAGCGATTGCAAATGCTACTGAGTGACAGCCAACGAACACTTTTAATTTTTTCCATTGCTAACAAATCTAAATCCTATAACTTATTTACACTTCCTCCTTACTAAAGTTGTTTTTTTTACAACAGAAAATGTAACAGTGGCAGTCAGATACAATTTCAATTCTTTTCAGGTCATTCATTGTCAGACAGAAGCAGCACCCGGCACGTGACACCAAAAAATAAGTTAAAAATGTCAAAATGGCTTACCTCTTTGTCCTCTGAAAGACAATGGCAACCCAACGAAATGTTTACTGCATAAATGTTTACTGCTGAGCTGGCGTTAAAAGTCCACGCAAGTTGATTCAGTCTTCAAATTTTTCACAGTTTTTTGTTTCGGGAAACGTATTAAGAAAACATCCTTTATATGTCGTAATGTCTAGAGTCATTTCTACAAGTTCCAAAAAAGCAATGTGTGATCAGCATGCTCGTTTTGGAAAGATTATTGGAGAAAAGTAGCAGATTTTCCATTGCTTCTATGCGAGGGCAGGTCTATAATGTCTCACTTCTACTCTATTTCCGCTTTACGATGCGACGTCACGGTCTAAAAATAGCATGCGTGTGGTACGCCATTGTCCGATATGCATGTGTGTTACATCATCGGAAAGCTTATAATCTCAATTTTTGGGGGGAACAAACATTGTAAAGAGGAGGGCTTTTTTATAGAAAACAATTTTTTAAACAGCAAAACCCTATCTGGTGGTGAGAGCACACGAGAGCAGAATTACAGATGCCATGACTTTAACGAGATATTATCGCATTGCCTGGTACACCAGACTCAACGCTGTTCCAGCCATTGAGTCTGGCCACCATTCCCACGGATACAATTTCCAGGGCGGAGCAAGCCACAGCAAACAGACAGCGGAGTGGACCAATCAGCGACGGGCAGACGTGACGTTATTAACTGACGACGGAAGCACGAGGGACTTGCGCGCGGAAGTAAACATACGAAGAGAGCGGAGTTTATTCAACATGGCTAGCGCGAGACAGGCTATTGTCATTGACTCGTGTCGATGTGTTTTTGGTAATTTAAAACAGAATTTACCGCGGATTGGAACATGTTCTCGGTTATCCCGTTGACCATCTGTGTTGTGGAGACGACTTTCGACGCGCAAGAGTGACATTGCTCGTGAAGAACACGTCACGCAAATAAACAAATCTGATTTGTCGATTGATTTTGTACCTGCTCGAAAAGGCCGTTAATGGGATGGTTCCCAGACTATTTCTCTCAGTGTTTGAAAAATACAGGGAGAATAGTTTGGCAGAGCCAGGCAAATTATCGCATACTTACAGTGGGGCAAATAAGTATTTAGTCAACCACCAATTGTGCAAGTTCTTCTACTTGAAAAGATTAGAGAGGCCTGTAATTGTCAACATGGGTAAACCTCGACCATGAGAGACAGAATGTGGAAAAACAAAACTGAAAATCACATTGTTTGATTTTTAAAGAATTTATTTCCAAATTTGAGTGGAAAATAAGTATTTGGTCACCTACAAACAAGCAAGATTTCTGGCTGTCAAAGATGTCTAACTTCTTCTAACGAGGTCTAAAGAGGCTCCACTCGTTACCTGTATTAATGGCACCTGTTTTAACTCATTATCGGTATAAAAGACACCTGTCCACAAGGTCACACTCCAAACTCCACTATGGCCAAGACCAAACAGCTGTCGAAGGACACCAGAGACAAAATTGTAGACCCGCACCAGGCTTGGACGACTAAATCTGCAATAGGTAAAACGCTTGGTGTAAAGAAATCAACTGTGGGAGCAATTTTTAGAAAATGGAAGACATACAAGAGCACTGATAATCTCCCTCGATCTGGGGCCCCATGCAAGATCTCACCCCGTGGCGTCAAAATGATAACACGAACGGTGAGCAAAAATCCCAGAACAACACGGGGGGACCTAGTGAATGACCTACAGAGAGCTGGGACCGCAGTAACAAAGGCTACTATTAGTAACACAATGCACCGCCAGGGACTCAAATCCTGCACTGCCAGACGTGTCCCCCTGCTGAAGAAAGTACACGTCCAGGCCCGTCTGCGGTTCGCTAGAGAGCATTTGGATGATCCAGAAGAGGACTGGAGAATGTGTTATGGTCAGATGAAACCAAAATAGAACTTTTTGGTAGAAACACAGGTTCTCATGTTTGGAGGATAAGAATACTGAATTGCATCCGAAGAACACCATACCCACTGCGAAGCATGGGGGTGGAAACATCATGCTTTGGGGCTGCTTTTCTGCAAAGGGACCAGGACGACTGATCTGTGTGAAGGAAAGAATGAATGAGGCCATGTATCTAGAGATTTTGAGTGAAAATCTCCTTCCATCAGCAAGGGCATTGAAGATGAGATGTGGCTGGGTCTTTCAGCATGACAATGATCCCAAAAACAGCCAGGGCAACAAAGGAGTGGCTTCGTAAGAAGCATTTCAAGGTCCTGGAGTGGCCTAGCCAGTCCTCAGATCTCAACCCCATAGAAAATCTGTGGAGGGAGCTGAAAGTCCCTTGAAATTTTGGTATTGACCAAATACTTATTTTCCACCATGATTTGCAAATACATTCTTTAAAAATCAAGCAATGTGATTTTATGGGGTTTTTTTTCGCATTCTGTCTCTCATGGTTGAGGTTTACCCATATTGACAATTACAGGCCTCTCAAATATTTTCAAGTGGGAAAACTTGTACAATTCGTGGTTGACTAAATACTTATTTGCCCCACTGTACCTTGTTTTGGTCCAAAAACTCCATGTAGCATGTATCACTGAGTGTCAAGACACAGCTGTGAATGGCCACAGCTGGATTTTTGGGGGATTTTATTGGTGAAACATGGTAATATAACAAGGGTTGCGATGCAGAAATCTCAGACATCAAGGAGTGGTCGAGATGTTGTTTTTCCATATATTTACCCCTTTAGACGTTTTTTTTCCCCCTTCGTTTAGATCGATTATATGTCATCTAACATATTGGGGCAAATGCGACAGTAACGAAAACAATACAATTAATCGATAGTTATGAGGTAGATATCGGTGACTTTTTTACAGACGGCATTTTTTTCATTGTGACGTAATTTGTTTAAAAGTTTAAAATATGCGAGTGAATAATTTTTTTAAGTCTTTTTTTTTTTTTTTTTTCAACCAAAAATTAGACATCAATGAATGTGCGGTTGCGCGACGTCTGTAAACGAGGGTTTCCAGGGTAAAACGGACAAATTAAAAATAGTTCGGGGACTTAATGCACCATGAATCTGCTATTGCAGCATATAGACATAAAGTGTCCTCCATAATTATTGGCACCCCTGAAAAAGAAAAAGTGTTTTTTTCGCTTGTAATATATATATTTTTAATTCAATGGGACCTTAATGGAAAAAAAGAGAAAAATCCAACCTTCAATACAAGTGCATTCATTCAGTGGGGAAAAAATCACACATAAAGAAAAAATTATTTGACATCAAATAATGTGTGTCACAATTATTAGCACCCCTGGTGTTAATACTTTGTACAACCCCCTTTTGCCAACAAAACAAGGTCTGGGGACTGAGATGGCCATGGGATTAGCTTGATTTTGTGTTTGGTGAAGCATTTCTGTGTAGATTTGGCCATATGTTTAGGGTCATTTGTTATGATCCTGTGCCATGTTCAGCATTTATGCCTTCCTCTCTGTCTGCAGGCTGCACAGGTGCGAGAGGGACCGGTCTCCTCAGGGGCGAGGCTAACAGGCAACACCTGTGGCTTATTGATTGAGCCTTTTTAAGCACAGTTGCCAGAAGATTCCAGAACTACCGCCTAGTAGCCTCACTCCTGAGAAGGCCAAGCTCCCTGAGTATTCTTTTTTTTAGTGTTTTGCCTTTAATGAGAATTTTTTCTTTTTGAAACTTTGTTAATAAAAACTAAACCGCCTCTGCAACTGGGTCCTCTGCTTTTCCTGATCACAACTTAACATCATTGTCTTGCTGAAAGACCCAGTGACGACCCATCTTCAGCTTTCGGGCAGAGGGCAACAGATTTTGATTTAAAATGTCCTGGTATTTCAAAGCATTCATGATGCCATGCACCCTAACATGGTTCCCAGGGCCTTTGGAAGCGAAACAGCCCCACAGCATCACTGACCCACCCCCTATACTTCACAGTAGGTATGAGGTGCTTTTCAGCATGCGCATCTTTCGTGGCACGCCAGACCCACTTAGAGTGTTCGAGTGTCAACTGGGACCGTGTGCTTTGGTCAGATGAGACCAAGATTGAGCTTTTTGGCAACAAACACTCTCAGTGGGACCACTGTGAGCAACATCAGATGTGTATGCTGTGGCCACAATCTGGTATCACGCCTGGTAAAAACCTTGGATCATAGCGAGTTACATGGCTTATTAAATTTTCATTAGTTTACTTTTATTATACTGTAATTGATTTGGACCACTTAAAATAAAAAGACAAAACCTTGTTCATGAGAGGTGTCCTTTTATATGTGAGAGTCATGCTTTAACCATTGGAAAAATCCTGCTTTGGACTGGGTAAAGTCCATTTGTGGCATAGGCAAATAAGTCATTGATTTTAAAAACTGATTGGTAAGTAGGGCTAACTTTTGATTAACAAAGTAAGGTGAGATCAGAGGGAAAAAACTGTTCCCCTTCTGGTTATTTATTACGTGTCAGAGTAGAAAGAAAAACTGTAATGATTTTGAGTTCTACATGTTGGCTTCTTAAGGAGGATGAGGTCACATTAGAAGACGCACTCTCATCGTCCGTCACTGTCAATCCCTAATTGTCATCCCAACGATTTTCTTAGTTTTATCGCCGCCTTAAACGACGACTTCTTGTTAGCGATTTATGGCCGCGTTTTAAGAGCGCATCCTTGGCACTCTTCACTGGCCTCCTGCCCGTGACTGTTTTCCAATGATATTGCCCTTTCACCTCACGGAGCGGTCGTCGGCCATTTTGAGAGCGCACCCACGCCGACACTATCGACGCGATAACATCTCAGTCGGCCCTGCGAAACCGGGCAATAAATTGAGACGAATGATCCGTCGATGACAATTTCCATAATCGTTATCCCTTCCGTAATTCATCAAGGTAATGATAGCCGCGTCCCTCCGGTGTCACATTTATTCCATTTTGTGCACAGCGGTGGGGCGGCGGGAGCGGTGCCCCCTCTACCTTCCCCAGAAGGATTGATGACACACTGCGCGAGTGCGGGAGCGATGTGTTATTTGACCAAAAATAACAACCGAGAGGGGGTCGGCAGATGGAATCTAATTCTCCCCTCTGCCCCCCCTCGCGCTTTGCTCCATCAGAACCTCCGTGCGACTCATTGAGATGCACCATCATCTCGTTTCTAAATGGAGGGGGTGATCAGAACTGATATAAAAAAATGATTAAATATGTTTCATTTGCACTAAAAAACAGTTTGTTGTTGTCAGTAGAAATGAATTACGATGGGACATTATCATTACAGTTCAGCAGGAAACTGCAAAAATTTGTACAATGAGTCACAAAAAGTGACATCGAAGAAAACATTTTGTAAAAAAAAGAAAAAAAAGTAATTTTAAAATCAATTTTGAAAATGTTGGATACAAACTTAAAAATGCCTCTTTTTTTCTTTTACAAACCCTTTAAAAATATTTTGTAACACTTTATCATAACTAGTTAATAGATTATTAATAAATTGTAAATAATTGATTGGTGAGTTGTTAAGCATGTATAATCATGCCTTAAAGACCATTAATATATCATAAATAAACTGACAGTTAATGAGTAATAAGTTAATTGTAAGCTGTATGTCAATGATTTATACCCACACTTTATAAACTAGTGACTTACCATTAACAAGCTATTAATAACGTTCTAATTAATGATACTAATTAAGTATCAGTTGATAGTTTATCTATGTTCTTGGCGCGTATTCAAAAGTTGTAACTACTCATTTCTTGATTGTTAGTAAATGAGGAATAAGTGCAACTTTACGCCAAACAACATCCCAAAAGCATCTTTTAAAAATTTTGTAATACTTTATAGTCACTATCTGTTATAGCTAGTTATCAGATTATTACACAAGTGTAAATGTATGATTTGTTGATTTATTAAGGGTTTGTTAACAGTTTGTTAAGCATTTATAATGATGCCTTATTGATCGTTACTGTATCATAAATAAACTGATGGTTAATGAGTAATAAATGACTTATAAATTGTATGTCAATGATTTATACCTACCTATAAATTAGTAATATACCATTAACAAACTATTACTTTAGAATAACATCCCATCATAAGTAAGCTTATAAATAGCACTTAATATATTAACTCACACTTTACAGATCAGTCGTTAATAGTAACTAGCTAACCATGTACTGTAGGTTGAACAAGTTCAACGTACAATAATTGGATGTGATATTTAAAATATAAAATTTCTGTACCTCAAGATTGTGCCACTCACTCATAGGCCTTTCTGTGTACTGTAATTTACCAACGAAACACTAGCGGAAACGTTTTCATTTTGTTTAATGCAGAGAAACAAACATACCGAGCCATCACATGGCAGAACAACAATATACAACAGTATAGCAAAAACCCATTGGTTTGAGACACTTTTTGGATGAACTGAATTTATGAGGGGCATTTAATATCCATACATAACAGCAAACTGGAAGAAGAAAGAAGAAGAAAGGTTTAAACCAACAATAAATCTTTTATTAACAGTTTATTAATGATGTATTAAATAGGTATAAGGGAGAGTT
This sequence comes from Corythoichthys intestinalis, assembly GCF_030265065.1. Taxonomy (NCBI): domain Eukaryota; kingdom Metazoa; phylum Chordata; class Actinopteri; order Syngnathiformes; family Syngnathidae; genus Corythoichthys; species Corythoichthys intestinalis. The sequence continues at coordinate 48,680,033 of NC_080405.1, read as the reverse complement.
ATTATTAGAGATGTCCCGATCGATCGGGATGATCATGTCATTTTCAAAGTATCGGAATCGGCAAAAATATATCGGACATGCCTTTTTTTAATATATATATATATATATATATATTTTTTTTTAAATCGTTTTCTAATTGTATTTAACGTTACATAACATGTTACACTCATCCAGAGTCTTTAGTTTAGACTTAAGATAGGGTTATCAAATTTATCCCGATAACGGCGGTAATTAATTTTTTTTAAAAATGTATCACGTTAAAATATTTAACGCAATTAATGCATGCGCTGCACGACCCACTCACGCATTGTCGCGCACAATCTGTAATGGCGCAGTTTTACCTATATACAGAGCTAAAAGGCAGCATAAAATGAGTAGAGTGAATTTTGGCAGCCTTAGGAGCCTTTTTTTAATTGGCTAAAGCCTTACAATCCCTCTCCCTACGATTAGAAATATCGTGGGAAGCAATGTGGAGAAGCATGGTAGCAATTGATCTTTTTCTTAACACCCTATGTTATTTCCCAACGCAGAGAAGATATATCAATTGGTAGCACTACGCACAGTCATGGTACCACTTCCCATCATGCATTTGGGCATGGCTACAGTATCATTTACTGAAAGCTCAACAAATACACTAGATGGCAATATTTAGTCACAATATACAAAGTCACAAGTCTTTCTATCCGTGGATCCCTCTCACAGAAAGAATGTTAATAATCCATCCATCCATCCATCCATTATCTTCCGCTTAGTCCGGGGTCGGGTCGCGGGGGCAGCAGCTTTAGCAGGGAAGCCCAGACTTCCCTCTCCCCAGCCACTTCAGCCAGCTCCTCCGGCGGGATTCCAAGGCGTTCCCAGGCCAGCCGAGCGACATAGTCTCTCCAGCGTGTCCTGGGTCGACCCCGGGGCCTCCCGCCGGTGGGACATGCCCGGAACACCTCTCCAGGGAGGCGTCCAGGAGGCATCCGAACCAGATGCCCGAGCCACCTCAACTGGTTCCTCTCAACGCGGAGGAGTAGCGGCTCGACACCAAGCCCCTCCCTGATGACCGAGCTTCTCACCCTATCTCTAAGGGAGAGCCCGGACACCCTGCGGAGGAAACTCATTTCGGCCGCTTGTATCCGGGATCTTGTTCTTTCGGTCACGACCCACAGCTCGTGACCATAGGTGAGGGTAGGAACGTAGATCGACTGGTAAATCGAGAGCTTCGCCTTTTGGCTCAGCTCCTTCTTCACCACAACGGACCGGTGTAGAGTCCGCATCATTGCAGACGCTGCACCGATCTGCCTGTCAATCTCCCGCTCCCTGCTACCCTCACTCGTGAACAAGACCCCAAGATACTTGAACTCCTCCACTTGGGGCAGGATCTCATCCCCGACCCGGATAGGGCACTCCACCCTTTTCCGGCTGAGGACCATGGTCTCGGATTTGGAGGTGCTGATCTTCATCCCAACCGCTTCACACTCGGCCACGAACCGCCCCAGTGAGAGTTGGAGGTCACGGCTGTTATGTTAGAATGTTAATAATGTAAATGCCATCTTAAGGATTTATTGTCATAATAAACAAATACAGTACTTATGTACTGTATGTTGAATGTATATATTCGTCCGAGTTTTATTCATTTTTTTCTTAATGCATTGCCAAAATGTATATGATCGGGAAAAATTATCGGGAATGATTGGTATTGAATCGGGAGCAAAAAAAAGCAATTGGATCGGGAAATATCGGGATCGGCAGATATTCAAACTAAAACGATCGGGATCGGATCGGGAGCAAAAAAACATGATCGGAACAACCCTAGTTATTATAAAGCGTTAACATTTAATACACTTATGAACATGGTGTAGGTCATTTTATGAATTTAAAATTGACATAAAATGATATCTCAAAAGTTTGCTTTGTCCCAAAATTGTAAACTTATTTATTTTACAAAAATATATTTACATTTAATGTAAAGTATTACATAAAAGTTATTGTTTGGACTATGAACATTTTTTTTCTGTAAGTGTATCTAGAGTATAAGCAATAATTATCATTATCAAAACAATTTAGTAGAAGCAAGGGCATCGGTTTGCATAGGGACGGTAGGGACATAACACTACCAAGTTTTCAGGATGCTCAAATTGTTACCACCAACTTTTAAGCAACCCTATTTGCATTATATAATGACTTTAGTTATAAAGGTCATTTAGATTGTCTTCCTATATTGGTAAGGATAGAATTGACCTTACCATTATCAAGTGAATTATTTTCAATATGTTTACACTTGTATTATATACATTTTTACCCCTTAACACTTGCTAAATGTGCCAGTCCATTTTTCCCCCTAAACGCACGTTTGATTGGCTGATGACACGATCGCCCCTAACTCCACCCCACACACACACACTCACTCACACACAAACGCACTCACCCTAACCAAAAGAAATACATCATGTCGACAACATGCCTCCTCCTTCGCGTCCCTTCGATGAGAAGGGATATTCGATTTTTTTTTCGGCCAGCAGCAACCACTGTAAGCAATGTAAAAAGACATCAGTGTTGTGGAGGTAGGGAACACACCACTAATTTTGCTACTGAAAGTCCGACCTGCATCAGAGTTAGCATAACATTAAACTGTGTGAATTTGCTAACTTGAAAGAGTCGAGTAGGAAGCGAAGTGAGAAGTGTCCTCCTGTTAATGTAAATAAAGTGTGAGAAATGTAATGAACCGAGGTTTGCCCCCTTCTTCCCAAATCCACATGCTCAAGAATTTGCTGACACTTCTAATGTTAAAGCAGCCCAAAGGAACTTTTATTTATTTATTTTTGTTAAGTTTGGTGTGCTTGTGGACAAAAGCAGCAGTTTTACCTGAAGGAAGGCTCCATTTTTATTTATTTTGGTTATTTCCTGACTGAGAAGCTTTTTCTGTTATATCCGATTCATTTATTTACACAGACAGCTTTTAGGGGTCTTAAGACAAATGTTATTTTTTTGCATTCCTGGATAGATAAGAGATTATTAATAGAGATGTCCCGATCTATCGGCATCCCGATCGAACGGGTCCGATCACGTCATTTTCAAAGTATCGGAATCGGCTCATAATATCGGACATGCCTTTTTTAATATATATATATATTTTTTAATTAAATCGTTTTCTAATTGTATTTAACGTTACAGACAAAATGTCTTACACTCATCCAGAGTCTTTAATTTTGGCTTAAAGTGGGGCTGTCAAATTTATCGCGTCAACGGCGGTAATAGCATTAAAATATTTAACGCAATTCACGCATGCGCTGCACTACCCACTCACGCATTGTCGCGTTCAATCTATAATGGCACTGTGTTATGTAAACATAGAACTAAAAGGCAATGTAAAATGAGTAGAGAGAAGTTTGGCAGCCTTTGAAGCCTTTTTTAATTGGCTAAAGCCTTACAATCCCTCTCTCAACAATCAGAAACATTGTGGGAAGCTATGTGGGGAAGAAAGGTAGTAGTTGATCTTTTTCTTAACACCCTATTTTATATCCCAACGCTGAGAAGATATATCAATTGGTACCATTACGCACAGTCAAGGTTGCACTTCCCATCATGCATTTGGGCAGAATAGTTAAATGGCTGCAGTATCATTTACTGAAAGCTCAACAAATACACTAGATGGCAATATTTAGTCACAATATACAAGGTCACATTTATCCTTTAAGAATTACAAGTCTTTCTATCCGTGGATCCCTCTAACAGAAAGAATGTTAATAATGTAAATGCCATTTTGAGGATTTGTTGTCATAATAAACAAATACAGTACTTATGTACTGTATGTTGAATGTATATATTCGTCCGAGTTTTATTCATTTTTTTCTTAATGCATTGCCAAAATGTATATGATCGGGAAAAATTATCGGGAATGATTGCAATTGAATCGGGAGAAAAAAAAAAAAAGGAATCGGATCGGGAAATATCGGGATCGGCAGATACTCAAACTAAAACGATCGGGATCGGATCGGGAGCAAAAAACATGATCGGAACAACCCTAATTATTAACAAGTTTTCATTTATTCTATTCGTTAATATTATTTAAGTTATGTTCAAATATTGCAATTTAAATTTGTTCATAGAATCCAATATTATTTAAGTTATGTTCAAATATTGCAATTTAAATTTGTTCATAGAATCCAGACATTTATTCTGAAAGTTTTCAAAATGTTTTACTAGTTTTTGAAAACAAAGGTTTTAATCGAACGGTGTATCACCTGAACCAATACATATGAAAGTTAGTATAAGTCAATACAGATTTACTTGGCATTGATCATTTGACCGATCAATTATTTAGGTTCATATTTGTGAGTAATGTAGCCCTGCCCCCCGTTCACCCAATCTGTTTGGTCTTATTCATGTCCCGTCCCCAGTAAAAACTGTACATGCAGGTTATGCTGTTATATCGTCCCTAACAATGTTGAGACCAAATCTACGCCCTTGAGTTGAAGACAGAAATAAAAGTACCTATTTAGCTGAAAAAAAGAAAACAAAAAAAAAAAATGAAACTCCTGACATAAAAAATAATAATTTGGTTTAATCATTAACTGGATAATAATTAATAATAAAGTCAAGTACATTTAAAGTTGCAGTCAAAATTTGCACAGCCAACATTTGCACGTTGTCCGTTACTAGAAAAAAAAAATGCTCCAAGGGAATGTTATTCATACTAGAAAAAAAAAAATGCTCCAAGGGAATGTTGTTCATCCAGTTTTAAAAATGAAAATTGTACAATTGTACAGTTAATAGTACAGAAGGTACTTGGCTGAACTTTAAAAAGCAAAATCCATTTTAAAAAAGGTTTAATTTATACACACACACAAAAAAAAAAAACTAAAACATTTTGTTGCCCTCAGTTACTGGGAAATTACTAACCAAGAGCATTACCAGTAGAATTTAAATAGAAAATAGCACCCAAAAGAGCACTTATAAAAACTTGATTTAAAAAAGGGTTTCATTTGCACAAAAAAACATTTTGTTGTTATTAGTAACCGGGCAAATTAGTTCCAGTGGGACATTAGACCATGAAAGGTGGGCTCTGATTATTAGTTACCATCATTGCTTCTGTTCACTTACACATAAAGGAGACAAAAACATGTTTGGCATGGCAGTACACAAAAATGCAGAAATTGGTTATAACAGACACTGAGAGCCGCCGCGTCAATAATGCATCGAGTGGCTGTCATCGTTTGCTTTGGATTAAGCTTCAGACGGAAGCCATCTTGGAATCAATTAGGTTAAGTCAAGTGGACTGTGTGCTTCTGAAATCTTTTAATAATCCAGCTCCAAAAGCTGAAGAACATGAAATTTGCTCTATCATAGGAAGACCCCCACACACACAAAAAAAAAAAAAGTTCTAAAAAAAATGCCAAGGCCATAAAGATAAGGGAAGACTGCCATCTTGGTTTGAAGTGAGCATTTTAAGGTCATTTTGGGCATTTCTTAATGAAAAAGTTGCTGAGAAATTCTGTCCAATTGCGGGCGAATTTTGAATAATGCACAGTTGAATCGCAAAAACATTACGTGTGAGGATAGAGAATGGTGGTGGTCATTCCACACTCGATTACATTGACTTTCTATGGGAACCCATGGCGTGATGAGAAAAACAACGCGGCTGGTGTGAACACAGCATTAGTCGAGTCCACAAGGTTATTTTAGTCGCAGAGATTTAGTCGTATTGATACCAAATTTCAACAACACATACTAGAAAGCAGAGGTGGGTAGTAACGCATTACATGTACTCTGTTCCATTTGCTTGAGTAACTTTTTAAGAAAAATGTACTTGTAATAGTAGTTTTACAAAGAGATACTTTTTACTTTAGTACCTTTGTGAAGAAAAAAACGCTACTCATACTACTATGGGCTTCACAAGAGTCGTTATATTTTTCCTTTTTATTCTACATTGTTGTTGTTGTTGTTTTTTTTTATTTGCCAGGATGCCAAGAGTGAATCAACCAATGAGATGTGGCAACAATAATCACGACTCCATTACACACATCTGACGCAAGCTTGGCGTTCTATGATCACGCCAGCCTGTTCAATCACGTGGCGTCTTTAAAGCATTGTAAAAAATGACGTATTTGACAGAGCACTGCCCTCAACATGACTCGAAAACGCGGATTCAAACCTCTCTCCCAGTTTTATTTGGCACCAATTGACCATGGAAAACTGGAGATATGATCCTTTTCTTTTTAAAACCTGTCCTGTTCAGCTGTTTGACTCAGAGAATGGAAATCTGAGTGTCTGATTGGTCTGAACAGTTTTAATGTTTCACATGGGAGTATAACATACTCCCATTGTGATCATTCAACATACCTTGTTTATTAAGACAAATCAGCGAACAGGAAGGTGTTATGGGGGAACAGGAGAAAAGAAACACAAGAGAAGAAAAGAAAAGAAACACAAACAACAACAAGAAATACATTGAACGCCTACACTAACTATGGATGTGTTGGTGCTATCATGTACTAGATGTAGTCACGGTTGACACCATGTGGTGTGCTCGATAACCCAGGATAGGGGGGCAGAGGGGGGCCGGGGGGGTCCAAGAGAAATGATCGGGGGTGTACACAAATCAGCCCTGTGATCTAAAGCCTAGTAATCATGTGAATCCCGTGTGAGTTTGTTGGCATCCTACCCCACGCCACCCCACCGCCAATCCCGGCACCGAGGCCCCACACCCGAGCGCGCCCAATCACACCCAGCCACGCGCGAATCCCACTAGACATGCGACAGACCCGCAGACAAGCGGAGGCGCCGACTCGGGACCACGGCCCCCCCAGACAGCCGGCGGTGGGGGGGAGGGACGAGCCAGCGCAGTCCATCCCTCCTCCCGCAGCCCAGCAAAGGAGCCGTCGTCATCCCTCCGGGATCCAGGGTGGTCCCCCGGGCCATCCGCGCCCCCTTCAACCGGCATTCAGGAATGGGGTAAGGGGACGTGCCACGACCCCTGTCAAGTTCAAAAATAGACCCTTAGGTAGACATTTGTAAAATTACCCAAAAATAAGGAGAGAAGACACTCAGTTTTCTTGGCGAAGGAGAGCAAGGAGGGACTAGACAGTGAAATGCTAGATTACGCTGTATAGTCACCAAAATTGATCTAAAAAAACCCTCCTTGCTCTTTCTTTTATTAGGGGTTTGTCCTAACACAGAAAGGTGCCGCCCTAAAGGGAGGGGGAAAGCAAGCTGGAGACACCCGTGTGATTTTGGTTGGCTATGTGTGAGCATTTCGGTGGAACTAACTAAATACACGCGTGTAAGCAAAGACACTTAGGTAAAGTGGTCAGAATGACCCAGACACTTCAGTTATGCAACGCTGCGGCCATGGAAGATGCCCTCAAAAGTCTAGACGAAAGTCTAGACGTAAGATGCTGAAGATGTCCTAGAAGGTCTAGTTACGCAATGTTGCGGCCATGAAGCAAGGCAGTTATCACCCCGACCCTCTTTAACACTTTGTAACACTTAAACATTAACTTAAACAGCCTAGTATAGCAAGCAATAATCATTTACTAGTTATATCAAATAAGAAAAAATATGGCAATATGTATTATGTATGCATTAGGTATATATGAGCACAAGCAAATATTCAATCAATCAAGCAAATATTCAATCAACCCTCGATAATTAACTCAACATTTCCCACCTGTTTATTCAATATTTGCGACAGAAACATCATCAGAAAGAACCTCCTAAAAGGCTTTATTCAATTTAGAATATTTAGACATGTTGACGTATATTGTCATAACCCGGAGTTGGAGGTGGTGGCGGGGTCTGAAAGAAAGTTTCTGGAATGGAAAAACCATCATCGTCATCGTCAGGGAGATCGCCATCATTGAAAGCCACACAACAACCCTCCACGCCCACCCCACAACTGCCCGCCCACGAGCCACCACCGTGGCCCCCTAACCGGCACATCGCGGGGTACCCGACAGGCCACCAAGCCCAGCGCAGTGCCCCCCACTGGAGCAGGCAGCACCCAGCCAGCGCCCGCTGCAGAGCGGGTAGCGGATACCCAAGCAGAAAAGACAGGGAAAGGGGGAAGCAGGGGGATGTCGAGAAGCTGCCGCAGGGCGGCACGAGACTGAACCCCCAAACGCCCCCCCCCACACACCCCTGCGGCCGTTAGTCCCGAAAGAGGAGAGGCCGCGCACCGGGAGCCTAGCCATACAGAAAAAGTGTAAGACCTACCTACCACCCTATGACTGATATATGACCCTTTTAATTTCATAATAGTAACTAGAAAGGAACTATTGACTATTTAAACTAGGAACTAATTTCCCCACTAGAGGGCATTCAAGCTTTTTGGATGAATAATGCTTCAATAGACCCTACTCACCGACGTCACAGAATGACGTGTCGCTGTATCCGGCCGCCATATTGTCCGTCTCTGTTTAGCTCTATTCTCAATGGTTTCAATTAGTCGTTCAGTTTATAGAGCAATTCATGGAAGCCCCGGTGCTTTCAGACGCTGTAAACTCATTGGATGCGTTGCATAAAAGGCGTTATGTGCATATTTGATGCCTAAATCGATATTTTTCGACCCGCTGTCTTCGCCCTCTCTGCCTGACATCTGCTACCCTGATATCTACAACTGTCTTGTCCACACAAAAACAGCCTATTCTCACGAAACTTTGAAAAACTTTAAGAGCAGCACTCTAAGCAACATTACCCTGTGTGATTTCTAAAATGGCGACAATCAAAAAAAAAGTTGACTGCGATGGCCGACGCTTCAAGGATAGGTGGATATTGGACTATTTCTTCAATAAAACACGCAACAACTGTGTCTGCCTCATTTGCAAAGAGACAGTCTCTGTTTTCAAAAAGTTCGATGTGACGCGATAATGATATTACTGAACAAGACACGCTGACATGTACGACATTACAGGGAAGATACGCAGCGAGAAATTATAGCAACTTGAAGCTAGTTTAATTTCACAGCAGCAGTATTTCGCAAGAGCCCGAGTGTCGAAAGAGAACGCCACAAAGACGAGACAGTTGAAATTATTAATTAAAAAAAAAAAAATAAAGCAAATGTGACACACAGAAGGGCTTGCTAAAATTTGTTTAAATATATTGTTCTATGTAAATCAGCCAAGGTAGCCCCCTGCATTTTTACCACACCAAATCTGGCCCCCTTTGCAAAAGGTTTGGACACACCTGTTTAACTGATGATCCGTAGACGAGGCCAGTTTTTTTCACTTGGTACCAGCTAAATATTATTCAAAATGTAATGATGATGGAAGAAATATGCATCTTGAATTTGAAACTATGTTGTCGGCGATTAGCCTCGCAATGATCTTAATTGTGGTTGTCAGCCCAAAACCCTCTAAATATATATTAAATGCATCTTACCAGATATAAAATGACTACTACATAATCCGTGGTAATCGTTTGGAGCCCAGTTTTCTCGTTGAATTGCAGCAGTCCATCTCGCTCTCCTCTCCGGGTCTCTCGGAATACGGTAGAACGTCAAGTCTCTCCGTCTATCTTCTCTGTTATTGCAACCAACCGCCACACACGCCTTCACCATTTTGATTATTAATGTTAACGAGCAGAAAAACACGCCGTAATAGGAGGAATTTACGTAGCGGTAATGCGTCAAAACGACGAGTAGACGGACAATATGGCGCGGAGGCGTGGTTGTGACGTCATGTGAGTAGGGTCCATACTGTCTTTTTTCTCTCTTGCCGGAATTCAATGTTTGTTTGTTTGTTTGTTTTTTTAATGTATTTATTTATTTATTTTCTTTGGCGTAATGTGGTTATGTAATGGGTTATTGTACAGTAACATTACAACAGTTCATATAGATGAGTTTGTGCTGAGGGGAAAAATACTATTGTTTAAAAAATAAAAATAAAAAATAAGCAGTTACCAGTGTTGTTAATCTTACTGAAAAAAAGTAATTAATTATAGTTACAAATTACTTCTCCCAAAAAGTAATTGCGTTAGTAACTCAATTACCTGAATGTAAGAGTAATTAGTTACTTGGCAAAGTAATTGGTGATAATTACTTTTTTTTTTTTCCACAAAAAAAAAAAAAAAAACACTGGCCACACTATGTGAAGTTTTTTTGTGAAGGTTTTTGGTACAATTGGCCCGAGCCCAATTCTTTACCCGAATTTACCCTTCACCCTGAATCAACTGTTAAAAGTTGTTAAAATTGCTCCCATTATTGCATTAGTTCCCTTCTCTCTACTTTCGACAAATGAAAGTTTTAAAACTATTTCATCATTTAAAGATAGATTCAAGTCAAGATTTTGCCGATTTAGAAGTATTTTAGATAAAAAGTTACTTAGGTTCGTTAGGAAGGTTCTCTACAACAGAGCCGTAATAAAAGGTCTACTGCTTTAAGATGGCGGCTGTTTACTAACGCATCTAGTGCCGTGTCTGTCATTTTGCATCTAGTTATATCTATATACAGTATATGCAGTGTTGTTAATTTTACTTTAAAATAGTAATTAATTACAGTTACAAATTACTTCTCCCAAAAAGTAATTGCGTTAGTAATTCAGTTACCTGAATGTAAGAGTAATTAGTTACTTGGCAAAGCAACTAGTGATAATTTTTTGTTTTTTTCTCAAAAAAAACAAAAAACAAAAAAAAACAAAAAAAACAAAAAAACTGGTCACACAATGTGAAGTTTAAAGGATTTGGGGGACAATTGGCCCTAGCCCAATTCTTTACCCTCCACTTAACTAGACACAAGGGTATTGCGATAACTAGCTAGTAACCTTTGCTATGTGTGGAAGTCATTTAGAGTTGTGAATCAACCGTTAAAGTTGTTAAAATTGCTCCCGTTATTGCATTAGTTCCCTTCTGTCTACTTTAAACATGTGTAAGTTTTAAAACTGTTTCATCATTTAAAGATAGATTTAAGTTAAGATTTTGCCGATTTAGAAGCATTTTAGATTTAAAAAAAAAAAAAAAAGTTACTTAGGTTCGCGAGGAAGGATCTCTACATCAGGGCCTTCCTGAGAGGTCTACTGCTTTAAGATGGCGGCTGTTTACTAACGCATGTAGTCCTTAAAACATGTTGGCAATGCAGCTGTGTCAGTTTTTGCATCTAGTTCTATAATATGATATCTACCGTGTCATGTGGGCGTAGTTTGTCGGCTATGGCTACAGTCACGTATTATTGGAGCCACCTAGCATCGCGGTTGCAACGGCGTCTTCCCCACTGCTGCTCTGCTCTCGTCCCCGTGAGTCCGTTTCTCTCAGACTTTTTTTATTCAACCCACTTAGTAACGCATAGTAACGCACGCCTTTCCCGCCTCAGTAACGGTAACGGCGTTGCCAAGATAAGAAAAGTAATTAATTAGATTACTCATTGCTGAAAAAAATAACGCCGTTAGTAACGCCGTTATATTGTAACGCCGTTATTAACAACACTGGCAGTTACTCACAATGTTACTCAATACTTGAGTATTCTTTTCACTGATTTTTTTATTTAACTTTTACTTGAGTACATTTTTTGGATGACTACTTTTACTCCTACTTAAGTAATATTTTTAGGGAACGCTACTCTTACTTGAGTAAGATTTTTGGCTACTCTACCAACCTCAGCTAGAAAGATATTGCAGGGAAAAGAAAGAAAGAAAAAAAGTTCTCATTAAGTATTTTAAGTCGCAAGTGTTTTAGAAATATTGATCTCCTATCATAAGCATCAAAAGATCAATACTGATATATCCACTTCACATCACAAACACATTGTCAGGTCCTGTCAACGCCAAAAGCACACTGAGGTACCTAATATGGGTTGGGAATTGTTTAATACCTCTGCGCCGTGCCCGAGTTTTGCACGAGTGTTGGGAGAGTTTACCTCTGCAGGGCAAAATCATTTGATATAAGAGCAAAGGCGTAATGGGATCTATGGATTTCATTTTTTGTTGCCGGGAAGGAAAAATGGAGCCGTGATTTCACATAAATCCACGGATGGCCTCTGAACTCCCCAAGTAAATGTATTATATACTGGAGAAACTGTGATGTCTTTTTTTTTTAGGGAGGAAAATGGTGGTGAAACAACTAGGACATATTGATACTATAAATAAATTATGGCATGTGAGACAATTAATTTGTGTAATATTGTTCATTCATTCGCTGCCAACTTCTCACTTCAATGGGAAAGTAGGGTTTGGGACCTCTGGGTGCCTCATGATACGATACGCGATACAAGGCTTACGATATCCATGATCTCACAATATGGCGTAATTTTTTGGGGGGGTTCGAAAAACGTGGTGTCGATACAATATTGATATCGACAAATACAGCACAAAAATGGCCCAAAAATGATTTCGGTGCAACACTATTATTAACTCATTTGCTCCCAAAAACGTATAATACGTTCTATTTTTAATTGTTTCAGTGTCCCAAAAACATAGTTATACGTCTTTTATGTTTTTTTTTTTTCACAAGAGATAGCTCTAGGTTTTGATGCAACTTTGCTCCAAAGCACAATGCTCAAAATCCATTTTAAGGTAATAAAACTGGCCACTGGAGGGCAGTAGCGCATTTGGTAAGAACTCATATCGGACCATGAAAGAAAATGAATCAAGCGAAATAGTCAGAAAACGGAAGTTTGAAGAAGTAAGAAGGGTGAGAAAAATGTGGAGAACGATGTAAAACACAAGGCACATGCCCCACACAAGTTCCCCAGGTGAATTCCGTTATGAGGTGGTCACTACAAAAGAAAGATTAAAAAAATCTATCTTGATGAGACAGGTGGTGATGAGGGAAAAATTTACCCCGTCTGCCGATACAGTCGCGGCCACAACATCGTCCTCTCTCAGTTCAGTAGTTTAGTTATGTGTAAATAAATTGTTACTTTGCTATCAAAAGCTCTATTTGTCTTGTTGTTTGTGTTATTTTGTAGAAGGAAAACATTTTTCAGATGTTTGGGATGTCACAAAAGCAAAAAATAGCTGTTATAGCCCTTAGATGCATAAGTGGGTCAAAAATTACCCGGTGAGGTTGTTTTCTTGCAATATCTTTGGAATGAAAAATTGTTATCAATTCATATTCCAGGTATTCCAAAAAAATATATATATGTTTTTGATATAAAGCCATTCAAGTTTTTATACATTTGAAGAAATTGTCATTTTTGTATTACTACTAGGGCTGTCAAAATTATCGCGTTTACGCGCGGTAATTAATTTTTAAAATTAACCACGTTAAAATATTTGACGCAATTAACGCACATGTTCCGCTCAGACAGTATTCTGCCTTTTATTAAGTTTTACAGCAAGGCTTTTTGTGCTGTCTAACAGCAAACTCTTGTGGTCGCTTTGCGACGTTTATTGTTTTTCTTGCCAGTTCAATATGGCTGCACGACGTCTCGGGCTGATGCCTACGTTGTAATGTTGTGCTTATATGATCCTTGGACAAGATTTGTCCGTAAGTATGGTTGTTGTAAAGAATGTACATATTATGTTAGTAAGCGAAATGTTATATTTTTTGTATGAGACGCTTTTTGTTTATGTTTAGTGAACCTGTATAGCATGCTAAGCTAACGTTGTTGCTAATGCAATGCTTGTGTACTTTTTTTTTTTGTAGTTTGACGACGGTATAAAGAGGACAATTGTTTGAGGCCATTTTATTAATAAATCAGATGAAAAAGGAAGAAGTCTGATTATTAAGGCGTCGTTCACTAGCTGTCTAGCTTTGGAAAAAGTAGATGCTTCGGAGTGAGGACAGCATAGACAGATTTAAATGACAGTAGAGTGAAATGCCCACTACAGTCCTTATGTACCGTATGTTGAATGTATATATCCATCTTGTGTCTTATCTTTCCATTCCAACAATTTATTTTACAGAATATACATATAATTTACAGAAAAATATGGCATATTTTTTAGATGGTTTGAATTGCGATTAATTGCGATTAATTATGATTAATTAATTTTTAAGCTGTAATTAACTTGATTAAAAATTTTAATCGTTTGACAGTCCTAATTACTACCCTAAGATTCCACAAGTGGGTCAAAAATGACCCACATGCATTTTCTATGGAATCCAATGGGAATCTTTCATTATTATCAACTTTGGCTGTCAGGAATAAATTTACCCTGGACCACACAACCTAGTTATGTAAAAAGTGACATCCCTAAAGAAGATTATTTAACTAAGGCTAGGTTCATACTGCAGGTCCTAATGCACAATTCCGATTTTTTATCATATCTGTTTTTTTGGCTTCCCCGTTCAGACTGCCTTTGCCCATTGAGCCTGTTCAAGTATCACACATGCGCTCTAATTCGCAGTCCGAGATGCGCTGAACAAACTGGCCCGCATGCGCAGGAGCATTGGAGCAGAGAGAAAAACGAGCATTGTCAGGCTTATTCTCAACCCATTATTTTTTTATATTTTATTTATGACCCAGTGTCAAGCCCGCTCCTTCCCCAAAAGCTGCGTTCAAGCTAGGCGCTAACGCTAATGCACAGCTGCACTGCTACTCTAGCACCCTGTCTCTCTCGCTCTTTGCTGATGTTAATTGCTGCATGAATTCCAATTTGGGGGACTTGACAGTTCGGACCGCAGCCACATTCTGGAAAAATTTGGCCCGGATGGGATTTTAACCACATACAAAAGTGACCTGGATCGAATTTGAAAATGGTCCACTTTTATGGTTTTTTCCCCGTTCAGTCGAGTCGGAAAAACACAAAAAAAAATCGGATTTGTACTAGATTTACAGCTGAAATGGACCTACAGATGTTGCATGATGGAGAGGCAGCGATGGAGTTGGACTCAAGTGTCCGAAATTTCTGATGATGAGGACCCAGACTATTGTCCAGGTGGCAGTGGCAGTTGTCCACCTGGAAATCCAACTGAACAGGATCAATCTGACTCGCAAGATTCCACTTATGTGTCCTCTAAAGAAGAAAGTGTCCAAATAATGGCCAACAGAATGAGTTGGTTGGGCTCTTACTAGAGAGAATGACCTCTCACCCAGGGCAAAATAGAGCCACAATAACCTCAGAAATCGGTTAGTGCCTCCACAAGGGCATATCACCACTGTCTCACCAAAAAGATGCATGGGGGCTCTTCATAATTGATGATACAATACAAGGAAGGATGAAGTCTATTGCTGTTCTTTTTTTTTTTTTTTTTCCCCCAAAAATGTTAATTGAATCATAAAGATATCTCAAGCATGAAATCATTCTTGTGTGGTCATAAATATCCTACTAATTAATATACAAGTGATTATTCTTCACCAAAATGGCATAACAACACATTGGTTCTAATATGGGTCATTTTTGACCCACTTATGGAAGAGTGTAGGGTCCATTAACTTGTGCATCTAAGGGTTATGTAATGTTTGAAATGTTTTACAAAAAGCTCAATTTCTGTTTTTTTCTTTTTTTTTTTTTGTTAAACAGAAATTGGAAAATTGCTCAAACTAAGCTATTTTGTAATGCTGATTTCTAAAGAATGGAAAGAGATATGAACTTTTTTTTTTTTTTTTTTTAGTCTAATCTTTATTTATACTCCATGTTTATATAGCAATAGAACAGAATTTTCTGTGGGACTTGCAAAATCAGTCAAAATCCAGTAAAACGGTCGGGAGCGAAGGGGGTTGCTCCGGTCAAAGTGGCTGGGAGTGAATGAGTTAAATAAAATATGAAACATTAGTAAAATATAAGCCAAAGTAAATGATTGTAGATATGAGCAATATTGGTAATACCATTTTTTATGGTTTATAAAGTTAGTTGTTACTAGGCAAAATTTCAGCAGTTTCATTGGCAAAAGTGTGAAAGTGAGATAATAACGTTCCAAAAGAAGGAAAACAATCATTTTAACCTCTGTGCGTCATACTAGGCAAGTTTACTTTTTTCTTTATTAGTTCATTCATAGAAGTTTTTTTTAGACCTTTAAGACATTTGTAATCATCGTCATCATCATCATCATTGTATCATGTTCTCTAATCAGTGTAATCAGCAAGAAAACAACATCTGCTTACTGCGATTTGTTAGGAAATGAGAATGCAGTTTGTGTTTGATGAGAATTTAATTGCAAGGACACAAGGTTGGTATATTGTATGTTGCTGTTGAGCTTACAAATAACTGCGCACTTTGTTAAGAACAATTATTGTACTTTTACAGTTATTTGTGCAGTTTGTTTGCTTTACAATAATGAGATACTGTACTTAATTAACACTTTGGTGCGTAAGTTATTTATTTATTTATCCCCCCACCCCCACCCCCACCCCCACCCACCAATTGAACTCAATGGCTGGCATTGATGGTACTAGACACTATCAATGGCATGTAATGAGCTATTTTTCGGACTATAATTCGCACCTGAGTATAAGTGACACCAGCCAAAAAATGTGCATTGCAGAGGAAAAAAAATTATAGAAGTCGCACGGGAGTAAAAAACACATTTTGGAGGGAAATTGATTTGGTAAAATTCAACACCAAGAAAAGACATGTCATCTTTAAAGGCATCTTAAAATGAAAATTAGGATAAAGAAGAACAGGCTGATTAAGTTTACGGTATGCTCATGTTACACTGCTGCTCGATTTTACTACTTGCAGCTTGTAATCTGCAGAGTATGATTTTCTTTTCATGCCATTTTGTTCAGCCCTTCTCAGTTGTTTTAATTAGTTTTTATAAGTTACCGCCAATGTTGGAACACAGGCCTTGAGCGCCCTCTCGCAGTTTACTGTGAAAATAACATATGAAATGATAAAATAATGTGGTAATAATTAGGATTGTTCCGATCATGTTTTTTTGCTCCCTAGCCGATCCCGATCGTTTTAGTTTGAGTATCTGCCGATCCCGACATTTCCCGATCCGATAGCTTTTTTTTTTTGCTCCCGATTCAATTCCAATCATTCCTGATAATTTTTCCCGATCATATACATTTTGGCAATGCATTAAGAAAAAAATGAATAAAACTCGGACGAATATACAGTATACATTCAACATACAGTACATAAGTACTGTATTTGTTTATTATGACAATAAATCCTCAAGATGGCATTTACATTATTAACATTCTTTCTGTGAGAGGGATCTACGGATAGAAAGACTTCTAATTCTTAAAGGATAAATGTGACTTTGTATATTGTGACTAAATATTGCCATGTAGTGTATTTGTTGAGCTTTCAGTAAATTATACTGCAGCCATTCAACCCAAATGCATGATGGGAAGTGGACCCATGACTGTGCGTAGTGCTATCAATGGATATATCTTCTCTGCGTTGGGAAATAACCTAAGGCGTTAAGAAAGATCAATTGCTACCTTGCTTCCCCACATTGCTTCCCATTATATTTATAATCGTAGGGAGAGGGATTGTAAGGCTTTAGCCTATTAAAATAAGGCTCCAAAGGCTGCCAAAATGCACTCTACTCATTTTACGCTGCCTTTTATCGCTTTAAATGGGTAAAACGGTGCCATTACAGATTGAGCGCGACAATGCGAGAGTGGGTCGCGCAACGCATGCATTAATTGTGTTAAATATTTAATGTGATATATTTTTTAAAAAATTAATTACCGCCGATACCGGTACCTTAAGCCTAAACTAAAGACTCTGGTTGAGTGTAACATATTATGTCTGTAACGTTAAATACATTTAGAAAACGATTTAATTAAAATATATATTAGGGCTGTCAAAATTATCGCGTTAACGCGCGGTAATTAATTTTTTTAATTAATCACGTTAAAATATTTGACGCAATTAACGCACATGTCCCACTCAGACAGTATTCTGCCTTTTGGTAAGTTTTACAGCAAGGCTTTTTGTGCTGCAGCACAACAGCGAACTCTTGTGGTCGCTTTGCAACATGGTTTATATTTTTCTTGCCAGTTCATATGGCTGCACGACGTCTGGGGCTGAAGCCTACGTTGTAATGTTGTGCTTATATGATCCTTGGACAACATTTGTCCGTAAGTATGGTTGTTGTAAAGAATGTACATATTATGTTAGTAAGCGAAATGTTCTATTTTTTGTATGAGACGCTTTTTGTTTATGTTTAGTGAACCTGTCTAGTGTGCTAAGCTAACGTTGTTGCTAATGCAATGCTTGTGTACTTTTTTTTTTTTTGTAGTTTTATGACAGTCTAAAGAGGACAATGGTTTGAGGCTATTTTATTAATAAATCAGATGAAAAAGGAAGAAGTCTGATTATTAAGGCGTCGTTCACTAGCTGTCTAGCTTTGGAAAAAGTAGACGCTTCGGAGTGAGGACAGCATAGACAGATTTAAATGACAGTAGAGTGAAATGCCCACTACAGTCCTTATGTACTGTATGTTGAATGTACAGTGTTGTATGGGAAAATCCATTGGCAGTGTATCAAATACTTTGGCAGTGTATCAAATACTTGTTCTCCCCACTGTATATATCCATCTTGTGTCTTATCTTTCCATTCCAACAATTTATTTTACAGAATATATATAATTTACAGAAAAATATGGCATATTTTATAGATGGTTTGAATCGCGATTAATTGCGATTAATTACGATTAATTAATTTTTAAGCTGTAATTAACTCGATTAAAAATTTTAATCGTTTGACAGCCCTAATATATATATATATATATATATATATATATATATATATATATACATATTACAAAAAGGCATGGCCGATATTTTTTTTGCCGATTCCGATACTTTGAAAATGACGCGATCGATCACAAGTCGCTCAAGAGTATAAGTCACACCCCCGGCCAAACTATGAAAAAAAATATATATATAGTCCAAAAACTACAGTAACTACAAGAAGTCCCCGGGTTACAAACGAGTTCTGTTCCTACACTGGCGACATAAACCGAATTTCTGCGCAAGTCGGATTTAACCCTTTAAGTACCCCAAGAAGTCCACAAGTATTGTATTTTGTTTAATGATGGTGAATACACTGCACTCTGGTGGCAGCGTTGGGTCTGGCTGGACTGTCGCCTTGTATGACTGAAAAGCAGATGTCTGACATGGATAAAGGATAGCTGCGCTCTGGTTCGGCCCACAAAAGGCTGTAAGTTGTTTCAGCTAACATAAATTTCTGTGTTCATTTGTTTACAGCTACAGCTAGTGGAGTTAAGTGTAAGCGATTTGCTTTGAGAATTGTAAATATGTTAGTATTCATAGCATTTAAGATAGTGGACTTTTGTTAGGCAAATTAGGCTAATTTAATCTCATAAATTTTCATATTGATCAGACTAAATAGACGTTTGAGCACCAATTGTTTTGTGTCTAGTGTTTTATTGTTAACATGTGTTTCCTTTTGAACATAAGTGTTCATATGTGTTTTCCAGCTTTACAAATTTTCAAAAGTGAAGGACGTAAACATGTTCAAAAAGCACAATTGCCTTGTTTGATTTCTGTAAAGCTGAACAACTTCACGTTTAGTGAGGACAAAACGTCATATTAATAAAGTAAAGCAAAAAAATTAAGACACTTTGAAGTACAATTAGGTACTGTTTATGCGACTATAAAAAAAAAATAAAAAATGACTGGAGACAAAATGACAGACGAGACTCTGGCGTTGTAAAGTCGAAATTGCGTCATATACGCCGTAACCCAGGGACTACCTGTACTATGAAAAATAATCAACTTTAGAGTGTTTCTTGGGGCCATAAGCAGTGTATTTCTGGTTTTATTCATTTTAATGTTTATTAATGTAGTTTTTAACATTGTATTATTTAAAAAATTGATTCATGAATGTAAAAATATTAAAAATACAAAAATGATTATTAACTAAAAATAATACCTAATTGCTAATACAGTGTATCGCTATATTATTTAAATAATCAAAAATGATAACTTGCCCTTTAAAACAAAGTTAAAGGTATTCAGTATAAAAAAAAAATAAATTTTTTTTTAAACTTTTAAGTGTTAAATTAACAAAAATAGCTACTTTCTCTATAAGTGTCAACTTTTGAATTCTGAAACAGACTTGGCCTCAAACAATGAGATATTACAGTTTGTGTTTTAGGCGCGCCGATCGTTGCACAAATGATTTGATGAAAATAATAATAATTGGGTGTCACCCACTTCAACTTTCGAACTTGTGACTTGCTTGGCTAAAAGGTAGGGTTTTAGTTGGACTTGGTATTTGTGACGCTTGACTTAAATTTGCCATGACCTCTTTTTCTTCTTCGATTGGAGGTGATCTTGCATAATAGATGTAAACCGTTACAGGGCCGGACAGGAAAGTTCCGTCCGCAGTGCGCAGACAATGAGCCCCGTAAGAATGGCGGTATATGGAAATGATGGTATATGAGGCAAACAGACTTAAAAAGTTGTCTTGCTTTTTTAAAGTTTCCGATCTACACTCACCGGCCACTTTATTAGGTACACCTGTCCAACTGCTCGTTAACACTTAATTTCTAATCAGCCAATCACATGGTGGCAACTCAGTGCATTTAAGCATGTAGCCATGGTTTATGAAAATCTCCTGCAGGTCAAACCGAGCATCAGTATGGGGAAGAAAGGTCATTTGAGTGACTCTGAACGTGGCATGGTTGTTGGTGCCAGAAGGGCTGGTCTGAGTATTTCAGAAACTGCTGATCTACTGGGATTTTCATGCACAACCATCTCTAGGGTTTACAGAGAATGGTCCGAAAAAGAAAAAAATATCCAGTGAGCTGCAGTTCTGTGGGCGGAAATGCCTTGTTGATGCCAGAGGTCAGAGGAGAATGGCCAGACTGATTCGAGCTGATAGAAAGGCAACAGTGACTCAAATAACCACCCGTTACGACCAAGGTAGGCAGAAGAGTATCTCTGAACGCACAGTACGTCGAACTTTGAGGCAGATGGGCTACAGCAGCAGAAGACCACGCCGAGTGCCACTCATTTCAGCTAAGAACAGGAAACTGAGGCTACAATTTGCACAAGCTCATCGAAATTGGACAATAGAATATTGGAAAAACGTTGCCTGGTCTGATGAGTCTCGATTTCTGCTGCGACATTCGGATGGTAGGGTCAGAATTTGGCGTCAACAACATGAAAGCATGGATCCATCCTGCCTTGTATCAACGGTTCAGGCTGGTGATGGTGGTGTAATGGTGTGGGGAATATTTTCTTGGCACTCTTTGGGCCCTTTGGTACCAATTGAGCATCGTTGGAACGCCACAGCCTACCTGAGTATTGTTGCTGACCATGTCCATCCCTTTATGACCACAATGTACCCAACTTCTGATGGCTACTTCCAGCAGGATAATGCGCCATGTCATAAAGCTGGAATCATCTCAGACTGGTTTCTTGAACATGACAATGAGTTCACTGTACTCAAATGGCCTCCACAGTCACCAGATCTCAATCCAATAGAGCATCTTTGGGATGTGGTGGAACGGGAGATTCGCATCACGGATGTGCAGCCGACAAATCTGCACCAACTTTGTGATGTTATCATTTCAATATGGACCAAACTCTCTGAGGAATGCTTCCAGCACCTCGTTGAATCTATGCCACGAAGAATTGAGGCAGTTCTGAAGGCAAAAGGGGGTCCAACCCATTACTAGCATGGTGTACCTAATAAAGTGGCCAGTGAGTGTATATTTTTGTGTGTATAGTGTGCACATACCTGGCAACCCACCAGTGTGCTATGATGCAGAGTGCCGAGGCCATCTCATTATCCACCTTACTTGAGTGGCTTGGTTATGGCACTGTAACTTGACTTATGACG
Source organism: Corythoichthys intestinalis (assembly GCF_030265065.1). Taxonomy (NCBI): domain Eukaryota; kingdom Metazoa; phylum Chordata; class Actinopteri; order Syngnathiformes; family Syngnathidae; genus Corythoichthys; species Corythoichthys intestinalis. The sequence goes on along the minus strand of NC_080405.1, from coordinate 48,658,404 downwards.
CGCATGTAAGCGATCTACTCCCACCTCTAATTTACATGAGAGTCATTTTTGGTAGATATTTCATCAACATGCTAAACTAACCCGATTTGAGGACATCAGATTTTTTTTCTCCTTCCGCTACCATGACCCATATCCGAATTGTGTCACTGGAATTTCTGATGATGATCCCCAATTAAAAAGAGAGCCGTTTCGGGAAGTTTAACTCCACCGTCAAGAACTTATCTCCAAATCATTTCAAAGATGTGAGGGGGCTTTTTTTCGGCAAATAGAGCAGGAGCAGCGGGGAGTGGATATAATTGAGCGTCGTTTTTTCCTCCACGGCAATTACCGTTATTTAAATCCGATGCTTGCTCACCATTGGATGAGCATGTTCTCTCATCCTTTTTCTTGAAAAGGGGTCCGTCTATTAGGATTTTGACGGACAAATCTTTGATATAGGACTTCTCACATTCTAAGGGATAACGGCGTGATTCTTTGGCAAAGCGAGACCGTATCCTCATCAGATTCCAACAATGGACTTTTAGAAATTATTGCCACTACATTTGCCTCCTTTTTTAGCAAGCTTCTGCAAAAAAAAATAAATAAAAAAATAAAAAAAATACAGCATTATGTGCAGAGTGGACCCTAACCTTTTTGCACCCCGGACCGGTATGAAGTGGGCGTTTTTTTCACGGACTGGCAATGTGTGGCAGAAAATTACAGTGCAGGTAGTCCCCGGGTTACGAACGGGATCCGTTTCGACGCTGACGTCATAACCTGAATTTCAAATATAACCATCCAAAAAGTCCAAAAGTATTGTTTTTTGTTTAATAGTGGAGGTTACACTGCCCTCTGGTTGCAAAGTTGGGTCTGGCAGGACTATTGCTCAATAATGCTTCCACACAGGTCAAGAGGTCCCCAGATAAGGTCAGGCTTGCCTTGACAAATGGCTTGGGCTCCAGGAGGAGTTCCTTTGAGAGGAATTTTAGTCCAGAATTGCTGACAGTATTAGCAACATAGTGTGCTTACTAGAGATTTCCCGATCCGATATTTGGATCGGATCGGACGCCGATATGGGCAAAAAATGCGCATCGTATCTGATCGGCCAACACGGAAAAATTCCGATCCAGACTTCCGATCCAGTTTTTTTTTTTTTTTTTTAAGTCCGGTCCGGGTTTTCCAGCACACCGATTTACATAATCCATTCCAGTTTTTGCTTAGGTTTCCCTAAAATCCGGTCCGTATTTTCCGGCGCGCCTTCAACACACCACATTTACATTACCGTCTCCCAATTTACCGAGAAACTTTATCGGTAAAAATGTCAGCTGTGTGGGATCATTTCAAATTAAAGGACGACAAAGACGAAGAGGCAGAGTGCAACATATGCCACAATAAAGTCAAGCGTGGTGGTAAAGCTGTAAGAAGTTTTAATACAACCAACCTAATAAAGCATTTAGCGAAATACCACCACAAACAATATAAGATGTATGTTAAGAAAACCGAAGACAAAAAGAAGGGTCCTACGCAAATAACACTGGCAGAAACTTTTGCTATGCGTGACAAACTGGCACTCGACAGTCCCAAAGCCCAGGGAATAACGAGTCATTGCCGAAGAATTCATTCTGGATGACGAGCCATTATCTCTCGTGAGTAAAGACGCACCATCCAGCACTTAGAACCACAGTATGTACAACATGCCCAGCCGTCATTACATCCTTAAGCGATTCGGCCGTGGAAGATTCGAGAACGATTCACAAACATCCCAAATTCCGATTATTGAAATATGTCAAGTAAAGCGGAACTAATACACAGCACGGAGAGTAAACATCATGCTTGTCATAGACCCGGGTAATGCTAATGCTCAACTCATGGCTTTAGCTCAACTCATGCCGCTGGATAAAAAACACAAGAATACCTGACTGTTGCTGACAGCCGCTACCAATTACGTCAACATCATTTAACTGTGGATAATAGATATCATATGTATATAGAACTAGATGCAAAATGACAGACTCGACGGCGTTAGCAACATTGAAGTATTGAAAACTAGTTGCGTTAGTAAACAGCCGCCATCTTAAAGCAGGAGACTTCCCTAGTAGGCTGTTGTGAACCTTCCAAGCGAACCTAATTAACTTTTTATCTAAAATACTCCTAAATCGGCAAAATCATGACTTGAATCTATCTTCAAAACAGTTTTAAAACTTTCACATGTCGAAAGTAGACAGAAGGGAAATTATGAAATAACGGGAGCAATTTTAACAACTTTTAACAGTTGATTCGCAAAATCAAATGAATTGAATGTAGTTTAAAGCTGCTGATACAGAACGGGGACTTGAGTATTTTATTTACTGTTTTAAAATGTTAACTTGATACTCAAATAGTCGTTTATTTAAACCTGAGAGACTTTTTATACAATTTTTGTAACTAATGCACGAAACATTAAAAGCATCTAATAGCTTGGGGGGGTTTGTGGGATTTTCCACTGAGGTTGTTTGTGTGTTTTGCTTTTTTAAGAGAGTTTACAATATTATTTGCACGTTTTACTAACTGAGTATGCCATTTCTGTTTGTTATTAATAATGTTTTGTGTTTGTCACTGAATAAACAGGTCAGTTTCTTGTTACCAACCGTTGTGTGTTATTCAAACTCACCTAAATCAGCTGGCGAGTTGTTATCAAGACTACTAAAACCTTTTTCAACATGAGTCTGACAACTAAGTAAGGAGGCTAAATAACTTTAAACTTTAACACATGCTTGGATAGGCCGGTATCGGTATCGGCAGTGCAAAACAATATCGGTATCGGATCGGAAGTGCAAAAACCTGGATCAGGACATCCCTAGTGCTTACCACCCTAGTTGTGAGTGTACAGTGGTATGAAAATGTATCTGAACCTTTTGGAGTTTCTCACATTTCTGCATAAAAATCACCATCAAATGTGTCATACCCCTGCTGTTTTATGATATTTGTGTGTTTACTTGTAACTTGCTCTGTAATTTCTGAAGAGAGAGAAGTTGGCGACGCGGAACATTTGCAACGGCCCGATGCTCATTCATTGAACGGAATTTCGTTTCATCTGTTGTCATCTTGTGAGAGCTGGTGTCAATGACAAATAAATCTCTGAATTTGAATCTAGTTTTTCTCTCGTCGGAAATCAATGATATATTTTTTTTGTGTGTGTTGCTTTGGCTTGATGTGGTTACGTAATGGGTTATTGTATGGTATCATTATAACAACAGTTCGTATAACTTTGTGCTCATGAAAAAAAAAAAAAAAATGCCATTGTTTCAAAAAAAAAAAAAAATCCAACAAAAATATAAGCAGTTACTCACAATATACTTTCTTACTTTTTTGACGACTACTTTTAATTTTACTTTAAGTAATATTATTTTGAAGTATCGCTACTCTTACTCTTATAAAATCTTTGGCTACTCTACCCACAGTGGGGCAAATAAGTATTTAGTCAACCACTAACTGTGCAAGTTCTCCCACTTGAAAATATTAGAGAGGCCTGTAATTGTCAACATGGGTAAACCTCAACCATGAGAGACAGAATGTGGAAAAAAAACAGAAAATCACATTGTTTGATTTTTAAAGAATTTATTTGCAAATCATGGTGGAAAATAAGTATTTGGTCAATACCAAAAGTTCATCTCAATACTTTTTTATGTACCCTTTGTTGGCAATAACGGAGGCCAAACGTTTTCTGTAACTCTTCACAAGCTTTTCACACACTGTTGCTGGTATTTTGGCCCATTCTTCCATGCAGAACTCCTCTAGAGCAGTGATGTTTTGGGGCTGTCGTTGGGCATCACAGATTTTCAACTCCCTCCACAGATTTTCTATGGGGTTGAGATCTGGAGACTGGCTAGGCCACTCCAGGACCTTGAAATGCTTCTTACGAAGCCACTCCTTTGTTGCCCTGGCTGTGCGTTTGAGATCATTGTCATGCTGAAAGACCCAGCGACGTCTCATCTTCAATGCCCTTGCTGATGGAAGGAGATTTTCACTCAAAATCTCTCGATACATGGCCCCATTCATTCTTTCCTTCACACAGATCAGTCGTCCTGGTCCCTTTGCAGAAAAGCAGCCCCAAAGCATGATGTTTCCACCCCTATGCTTCACAGTGGGTATGGTGTTCTTCGGCTGCAATTCAGTATTCTTTCTCCTCCAAACACGATAACCTGTGTTTCTTTCAAAAAATTCTATTTTGGTTTCATCTGACCATAACATATTCTCCCAGTCCTCTTCTGGATCATCCAAATGCTCTCTAGCGAACCGCAGACGGGCCTGGACGTGTACTTACTTCAGCAGGGGGACACGTCTGGCAGTGCAGGATTTGAGTCCCTGGCGGCGCATTTTGTTACTGATAGTAGGCTTTGTTACTGTGGTCCCAGCTCTCTGTAGGTCATTCACTAGGTCCCCCCGTGTGGTTCTTTGCTCACCATTCTTGTTATTTTGACGCCACGGGGTGAGATCTTGCATGGAGCCCCAGATCGAGGGAGATTATCAGTGGTCTTGTATGTCTCCCATTTTCTAATAATTGCTCCCACAGGTGATTTCTTTACACCAGGGGTGTCCAAACTTTTTGCAAAGGGGGCAGGATTTGGTGTGGTAAAAATGTGGGGGGCCGACCTTGGCTGACGTCCTTTATGTAGAACAATATATTTAAGCAAATTTTAGCTAGCCATTTTGTGTCACATTTGCTTTATTATTTTTTTAATCAATAATTTCAACAATCTCGCAACTAGCCTTTGTGGCGTTCTCTTTCGACTCTCGGGCTCTTGCAAAATACTGCTGCTGTGAAATTAAACTAGCTTCAAGTTGCTTCAATTTCTCGCTACGGATCTTCCCTGTTATTTTGTCGTACATGTCAGCATGTCTTGTATGGTAATATCGCCTCTCATTGAAATCTTTAAAAACAGCGACTTTCTTTTTGCAAATGAGGCAGACAGTTGTTGCGTATTTTAGTGAAGAATAGTAAAATTAGACTGACACTCGGTGGATCATCTGGGTCCTTTGAGAATACTTAGAACCCTTTTTTGTGAAATGTTAGGAGCACAGACTGTCATCTTGATATAGATTTTTGAAATACGCCTGAAAACCCTCATAATATACAGTAGATGTACACTTTTGTTAGTTAGCCTTTGTTCCTTTCCCCTTTAAAGGGGAACTATAACAACGATACATGGGTTTGGAGATATGTGCCGGGGGTTTTGGGGGACAGGGGGGTGGTTGTCGTCATGGTTTTTTTTTTTCCTTCTCCATTTTCTTTTCGGGTTGGTTGTTCTGTTTGGTTTGTTATATTAAAATAAAAGTTAAGGGGGATTTGATGACCTGATGATGGGCATATCTACTGCTGTTTGCCTCTTTAATGTGGATTGTCCCACTTGCTTCTGATCCCCGAAAAAAAAAAAAAAAGTCCAATTTCCACCTTTCCTTGAAGCGTCGGCCGTCGCAGTCAACTTTTTTTTTGTTGTTGATTGTCACCATTTTAGAAAATTGGGAGTAAAAGGTCACGCGGGGTAATGTTGCTTAGAGTGCTGCTGCATTTTACTGGGTAAATGAGGAGCAGCATTTAGTGTGTAAGATACTTAATATGCTGGTAGCAGTACTGCTGACCAATTTATTAAGTCTGTGTGTGGGCCAGACGTTATTGATTTTATGACGGAGTCTGGGGGCCGGATGAAATTTGACCACGGGCCGCATTTGGCCCCCGGGCCGGACTTTGGATATGTCTGCTTTACACCAAGCGTTTTACCTATTGCAGATTCAGTCTTCCCAGCATGTCTACAATTTTGTCTCCAGTGTCCTTTGACAGCTCTTTGGTCTTGGCCATAGTGGATTTTTTAGTTTTACTGACTGAGGTTGTGGACAGGTGTCTTTTATACGGATAATGAGTTAAAACAGGTGTCAAATAATACAGGTAACGAGTAGAGCCTCGTTAGACCTCGTTAGAAGAAGTTAGACGTCTTTGACAGCCAGAAATCTTGCTTGTTTGTAGGTGACCAAATACTTATTTTCCACTCGAATTTGGAAATCTTTAAAAATCAAACAATGTGATTTTCAGTTTTTTCAGTTCATTCTGTCTCTCATGGTTGAGGTTTACCCATGTTGACAATTACAGGCCTCTCTAATCTTTTCAAGTACGTAGAACTTGCACAATTGGTGGTTGACTAAATACTTATTTGCCCCACTGTACCTCTGATCCCTAGTCCTTAGATATATCTTGGGTTGAAGTCACCAAGGTGGTGGAAAATGTTCTTCATGGCACGGTTGCATGAGATTTACCTGGAGGTCCTAAGGGCTCTAGTTGTTGTGAGACTGTCCTGGTTTAGATATCGCTGCAATAACTGGTGGATATCGGAAACAATGCCTCTGGATTTCAAGAGGCGGGGTGGCTAAGTAGGCCTTCAAATAAAGGATGATCACACACCTGGGAAGGTCTATTGAGTAGCGGAATAAAATGTGGGTGTACAAATTGACAAGGCTCTAAAAACAGAGTCATCACTGATCTACAAAACGGACAAAATATCCAACAGAGACACTGTAAACCCTTTACAGTTTTAGCTGATTTTCCGTTATAAACAGCTCTCCGGCGTTCACGTTGGTTACACCCCTAATTTGTTTTAATCTACTGTAATCATGACAGACAAAACATATAGGTGCTCCCATAGAATTAACACCTGTGTTTCCTCCCACCTAATACCCCCTCATTCATACAGTGAGTAAGCCGTAATGTCCTTAATTGAAGCAGAAAATCTCACTTGTTTATACGGCACATTCGAAGGCGAGCCGTTGATTACGAAGGGGGATAATCGATTGCTGGTTGCATCTCTGCAGGATCAATATTTACAGGCGGGCGAGCAAAGAGAGTGGAGATGGTTGGCGGAGGAGGCGCTAGGAGGTGGTGGGGTTCCAGTAGTGTCTGCAAAGATAAGCCGGATGAGCCTCCGTAAGAAAAGCTCTTTTCGGGAGAGTTAAACCCTATGAAAATCTCATTGCCATGTTAAGAAAAAAATGGCACTAAATAGGGATTTTGACAGAAGTGCATCCAATATAATTAAAAAAAAAAAAAAAAAAAAAACAGGCTTTTCGGCTCCACCAGTTGAAGCTATTTGTAGCAATTGTGTCGAGGATACATGTAGTAAATGTCAACTGAGCAGTGTTCCCTATTGAAGTGTAGCACTTCATAGTGTGGGATTCAGGGGGATTAATATTCCCAATACTGGAAGATACAGTGGTTCTGGATATTTTAATTCACTAGAAAGATCCTAAAACCGTGTAGTGACGATGCTGATGACTATTATTGCTGATGATCACATACGCTTAGAGAATGTTTATTCGCACACAATACGCCATTCACATTTGAATACATAGCATATTATGGATATGTACATTGCAAATGCACTTGCTGCCATTCAAGCTGTGTCAGCTAGTTGTTTCCTCTACATGATAACTACTGCTCATATTTTTAAAAAATGACATTCACTGAACCACAGACATCCAAGGCCAAACAATCTTCTTGGAATTTTGCCATTATGTTTCGTGTATTCTTCACAAAGAAAGAGAAGAATACACCTTTGTCGCGCGAACAAAACGGAAACAAAAATATCCCTGGATCATTTGAAGAAAATTCCCAAAGAAAATGGAATGACTGATTGATTTTCTTTTGCCCACGTCTGTATTTTGTCGAATGCTTTTTCTCCATTGTTGAAGTATTTGCAATGTATTTTTTCAACAACGACCAGCAGACAGATAACTATGAAATGAACAATGTTATTGTGAAATTTTGGTTGCGAACTGCTCCCAGTACCTCAGTACACTCATGCACCGCTTTAAACCACAGGAGAAGGCAAACAATATAAAGGTTGTAATATAACTCGTGCCGTCAAATTTATCGAGTTAAAAGGCGGTAATTAATTTATTTTGATTAATCACGTTAAAATATTTGACGCATTTCACGCATGCACGGAATGACCCGCTCATGCATTGCCTCAAACAGATTACAATGACGCCGTTTTTTGCTCATTGAGAGAGCTAAGACGCAGTGTTATGCGAGTGGACACAGGCATTCATAGGACCACGCCTTTTGTTTTATTGGCATTAGCTTTGGCAACTCTTTCAAAACAAACATAACTATTGTAGCGAGCGGCGTGGGGAAGAATGACAGGAGATGATCTTTTTCTTAACACGCATTGTTGAACACAACACAGAACATATACAATTTGCAGCAACCACTGACAGTCACGGTTTCCCAACTTACCAACATGCATTTGGGTGGAACAGTTAAGTTGCTACAGTATCAGTTAGTGAAAGCACGACAAAAATAATATTCCTATCCCTAAAAAAAAAAATGTTCACAAAAAGAAAAGCCCTCAATGCAAAGAACTAGCATTCCCAATCAAAATAGCTATGCAAAATACACAAAAAAACTTACTCAGATTTGCCTTGGCTAGATCTCTAATTAATTTAAAACTTGCCTTTGACACCTTGTGGTTGATTTCTATCACTACCTTACGTAGTTAAAGACACTGTGGAAGAACGGCAGGGAGCCCATGTGACGTCCCGCTCGGCGACGTCAACAATGGCGAGCTATTAGTCTATTTTTTAATTGAAAATTTTACCAATTTTATTAAAACGAAAACATTAAGAGGGTTTTAAAATAAAATGACTATAACTTGTACTCACATTTATATTTTATGAACTACAAGTCTTTCAATTCTAGGATCACTTTAACAGAAAGAATGTTAATAATGCTATTTGTGGATTTATTGTTATGATGAACAAATACAGTACTTATGTACAGTATGTTGAATGTATGTATCCGTCTTGTGTCTTATCTTTCCATTCCAACAATAATTTACAGAAAAATATGGCATATTTTAGTGATGTTTTAATTGCGATTAATTATGCTTAATTAATTAAGGTGTGATTAACTCGATTAAAAATCTTAATCGTTTGACAGCCCTAAAAATAACACTAAGCTAATAAAGAAATGTTCCCTGACTCAAAGATTGCATCGGTAAGTTAATTTTATCAATTGACCATTTTAATTTCTAATTGGACACATTAACGAACTACCTTCAAGTCAAACTGAATTGCGAGCTGAAGTGCAGCCATCAAAAGACATGATAGAAATTGCCAAAACTGCTACATTCAATTATAAGAAAAGTCACTGTTAAATTTTAGTAATCATGATGTAGTTTAAGATATTGATTGTTCTTTGATTGCACCAGGTTCAGGGGTCGCGTTAACCGAATATTTTCCGTCGTTGAGCGGTTTTTTAAAACGGTGACGGAAAAAACTGAAGTCCATCCGTCATTTTGACAGGTTGCAATTCACACCCCAGACCACCGGGTGACGAGTGAGCATATTAATTAGCTATTGTCTCTCTTGATGCGTGACGTCGTTGGCCTTACTCGGAAAAATGTCAAGGCAACTGAGAGTCCGAACTAAGGCTACGTTCATACTACAGGTCTTAATGCACGAATCCGATTTTTTCGTGTTTTTCCGACTCGAGTGAGGCATTAACTTGACGGTCTGGACGTGACAAGTCGCATAGAACGGGACCATTTCAAATCCGATCTGGGTCACTTTCGTAGGTGGTCTAAATCCGATCTGGGCCACATTTTTCCAGACTGTCGCGGAGGTCTGTACTGTCCAGTCCCGCTAATCGGCTTTAATGCAGCAATTACGTCATCAAAAAGCGAGAGACGGTACGGTAGCTACGGTAGCGATGCAGCAGTGCGTTATTAGCGCCTAGCTTGCCTTGAACACGGCTTTTTAGGAAGGGTCGGACTTGACAACAGTCATAAAAAAATAAAAAATAGGTTTGAGGATAAGCCTGAGAATGATCGGTTTTCTCTCTGGTCCATATAAGCAATATTTCAACATTGCTTACACGGCCGAGAGTCGGGGAAAACTGCCCGTATGTGTGTGTGTGTGTGACATGCACGAACAGTGCGTGCATGCTATCGATCCATATACTTTGAATATAAGCCTAAACGGGGATTATATATGCCTGTTATTTGTGTCCTCTTTTTAACAGCAACAAGCCTATGGCTACGTTCATACTACAGGTCTTAATGCACGAATCCGATTTTTTGTCATATCTGCTAATTCGCACTAATTCGCAGTCCGACATGCACTGAGCAAGACGACCCGCATGCGCAGAAGCATCAAAACAAATGACCATACAATCACACATGCTGGCTGTCATCCGTCATTCCAGGGATATCATATTTTGCTTATTAAAAAGAGGACACAAATAACAGGCATAAATAATCCCTGTACAGTATATGGATCGATAGCATGCACGCACTGTTCGTGCATGTCACACACACATACGAGCAGTTTGCCCCGACTCTCGGCCGTGTAAGCAATGTTGAAATATTGCTTATATGGAGCAGAGAGAAAACCGATCATTTTCGGGCTTATTGTCAAACCCTTTTTTTTAATTAATTTTTTTTTTTTTTTTATGACTTGTCAAGTCCGACCCTTCCTAAAAAGCTGTGTTCAAGTCAAGTTAGGCACTAATAACGCACAGCTGCTTGATATGTGATGGCGCAGTGTGGATTTTCTGTTAAACTTGTTCGGACAGATTATTAATTAAAATGAATGAAAACTAAATACTATTGAATATGTCATTAATAACATTTTAAAAATTTAAGTGCCGGGTAAAAATAGATTATGACCGGATTTTTATGACCCTGTCAGTCAAAATGACAGACAACAAAAAAGTCTATCGCAACCTCTGACCGTATGTGACAATATTACCAATAAATTCATATTATTTTGAAAATTGAGTTTTTCTCCGCCCGTCTGCGTGGCTGTCGCGCGCCCGGTGGGGCTTGCGTGCTGCTGGATGTGGTAGGGCATGCTCGGGTTGGGGGTTCCGGTGCCGGGATTGGCGATGCGGCGGCGTAGGGTTGGTCGCCAACGGGCTTACACTCATAAGAGATTCACACGATTACTGGGTTCTAGATCACAGAACTGATTTGTGTACACTCTACCCCTTTCAATCACTTAGCTTATAGTCTTATAGACACCCCCACCCCCATTCTCCTCTTTCACTGGCCAATAGGCCCCCACATGGTGTAAACCGGAAATACATCTCGCTGACTATAGCACCAGCATATTAGTAACTAGTTTAGATGTTCAATGTATTTCTTGTTGTTGTTTGTGTATGTGTTTCTTTTCTTTCTTCTCTTGTATTTCTTTTCTCCTGTCCCCCCATAATCCCTTCCTGTTCGCTGCTTTGTCATAATAAAAAGGTATTTTGAATGATCACAATGGGAGTATGTCAGACTCTCAATGTGAAACATTAAAACTGTTCAGAATCCGGGCACTTAGACTTCCATTCTCTGTGTCAAACAGCTGAACAGGACAGGTTTAAAAAAAAAAAAAAAGAAAAAAAAAAAAAAGAAAAAAAAGAAAATTGAGTTTTATTTTTGTTTCATATTGCACACTATATAAAACGTTGTAAGGTTAGTCATCACTTTGTTGACAGGTACAGTGGGGAGAACAAGTATTTGACACACTGCCAATGGGTTTTCCCATTGACTGTGTATCAAATACTTGTTCTCCCCACTGTATGTATTTCCAAAATGAATTTTATGAGGGATTTTGATGAGTGATGCCACTCCAGCTCCACTGTTGTTTTGGATGGAGAACGTAAAACGGAACTCGCGAGCAGAAATGCAGAAGTAAAGCGGAAGTACCTGGGAAACTCGTCTATAAAAACGAAAACATCAAGACGGGTTTCAATTTCAAATTATTTTAACTCATAATAACGTTCATCTTTTAAGAACTACAAGTCTTTCGATCCGTGGATCCCTTTAAAAAACAAAATTGCGACTGCACTTTCACTTTGCCATCTTTAGGGCCCCAATAAAGACAAAAGTACACTAGAAAGAAAAGTCACTGCCACGGCGGCTGCTGCTGCTGTCACTCAGCTGACATTTTTCTCATGATAAATTCATGGCGAGCGGACACGGCTGAGAGAGTCGCGGGTTAATTCGTCAGGAGGCCCCCTCGGCCAACGCTGGTGGCACAATGACAGAGCACAATGTCAACACGGCTTCACGGGAGAAGTGCAAGTAGGCTGTGAAATGAACAGACACTTTATCCCTCTCTCGCTCTCTCTCTCTTTTTTTTTTTTGTAAAGTTTGGATGGATGCATGAATGGGGATGGACGGATACGACTCCTAGAAAGCATTATAACTAGTGTTTCACTAAGTGGTCAAAGGCCAACACTCTTCATATCATACAGTAGTATTGACCTTTATAAAAACTGTTTCCTTCCAGGTTGGTAATTGAACCTTGAAAGGTTCCATACATGTGCGCTAATCACCTTGGCGTCACTTACCTTAACAGTAACACTCATAATGTCAGAAAATAAACCTCGACACAGGCTGATATTGTTGTCAATTGATAACATGTATACATTTTCTCTTGAGGATAGAGTGCCACGACCTGCTTTATTTTAATTCATATTTGTTGCCTAGCAACCAGAAGAGCATAGTGCATGTCAACTCTTACCCGGTGGAGTATTGCCGCAAACGGCGGTGTTACATTCAAGGTACAAAAATGTGGCCTTGTACTTGTGTTTTCTTTGTGGAGCGTGGGGTGTGTTTTTGCCTGGAAACTACTCACCCAAAAATGTGTTCCTGTAAAAACATCCACACACTTTAAAATTAAAGAAAAAAATCCAAACCTAATAAGGTGACACAGTGTTATAAACAATGAGAATGTATTCGAACTAGAGCTGTCGACGTCATGATGCGTCGACGTGCAAAACATACCGTGGACGGGTAATGATGGGTTAAAAAAAAATTACATACGGATAAAGTTAAGAATGGCAGGCGCTCGCGATGCAAGTGGTTGTTACTGGCACTCCCAAGGTGGCCGCTGTTATTTCAATGTGACCGGCATTGTCAGATTGAGCAAAGAGGAAGAAAGTGGGCGAGCGAGTGAGAGGGAGCGAGATCGGTGAGTTGGGAATGTGCGTGTAGTTGAGTGGCTGCATCCCCCACGTTTTTGTTTTGGTCAATTAAAAGTATCCATAAAGAGCCATCCGACGCCTTTCAGCGTTTTTATGCACGCCGCCGCCTTCCTGATGAGGAAATCGGACGAACCGACGACAACGAGCCAAGTGAATCGCCGGTTCACGCCTTACTACGGCGAGGAGTTGAAAACACCGCCAATTACCAAAAAGGGCAGAATTGGTAACGCGTGAAAGCGGCATAAAGCAGACCAGAATAGCCAGAGCCTGGAATTATTTCAAGGAAAATATGGAGGGTGCCACTGTGTGTACTCTTTGCTAAGCTGAGCTCGCATACCACGGTAGCACGTCGGCTATGAACGAACACTTGACGCACCGTCACCCAAGTGTGATTTTAGAAGACAACAAGAAACAACAAGCTAGCGGATTGTAAGTCCATACAGCTTTCTAATGATTTTTTTTAATGGAAGTTGCCTTTATGTGCGTCATATCAACGTGCATTTTTATTTAATAAAATAAACAGTATATTATATTATATTATATATATATATATATATATATATATAATATTTTTTTTAAATTACTATTAAATTTATTAGGATTATGGAAGCCCCCACTTGGGGAAAATATATACATATATCCAGTATATACATAATATAATAAAAATATATATGGAAACAGCACTGGCCTGCTTACTGTAATCCATGACTGCACTAATGTTAGTTTATATTATAAAGTATTATTGTGTATATACATATAGTAGTCTAACATAAAATGAATACTATATATTTTAATTTTTGTTACTATGACTATGTGTGCCTTTCATTCAGAATAATTGTGGTAATATTTCAGTTAAATTCAGTGTGCCGTCTACTTTATCTATTTTCAGGTTAAAACAAACAAAAGTCGAACAGTTTTTCTCCTCCCCAAAAAATGCAGAATGCACACCAGAAAGAGCATCTGAACTCACACAATGGATTCTGAAAATTATTGTCCGGGACATGAGACCCATTGCAATTCATTTTAACATTTAGAACACTATAGACATACCACAAAAAGAGTAAGAATTGTTTTGACTCCTGTTAAAAAGGTGAAGTCACAGTGTTTCCATTTACATTTTTTTGCACTAGTTAATGCCAGCAGCATTTGACCTCATTGTTTGTCATTTATTATTGATATTTGTTATTTAATTATTCGTTAATAAAGAATTTAAGTGTTCCAAAATATTTTTGTGAATTAATAAGCTTCAACAAAAATGTAATTATTGAAGTAGTTTAAAAAAAAAAAAAAAAAAAAAAAAATTATATTAGTCGACTAATTGTAAAAATAGTCGGCTGACTAATCGGAAGGAAAGTAGTCGTTTGGGACGGCCCTAATTGGAACTATAGTGAAGAGCATTGGATAGTAAGCATTGTAAATAGTATAGTAATTTGTTCAGTCACATTTTAATGATTAAAACCCTTTAAACTTTGAAAATAATATACGAAAGCAAAAAACTAACATAAAACAAGAATCCCCAAAGCTTTAAAAAGACGCTTTGAAAAAATGTTGATCATAGAAACAGTTTCTATCTGATCTTAGCCATGTGGTTTTACCAACAAATACATTTGTGGCTTAAATCTGAGACTTATAAGGGTTTGTTGAAGTCCATTTGAGTTTAATTAGTGCATCCTCCACCAGAGATCAGAAACACCCTCAAGGGACGCTTCCACACTTTCAAATAAATCAGAATTAATGATAAAGAGGCTGCGAAATGTAAACGTCGCAAGAGTGGCGGCGTGATAAAGACGGAAGAAGAAGAGCGTGATTTATCCTCAGATGTGCTTTGGAAAGAGAGTGAGACCACAAGCCAGAAGAGCTCTTCATCTAGAGAACTTATAACTGAGTGATTCCTCCTTAACGAGCGTTCCGAGATGCGGGATGCTAAATTCATAGTTTGATTCAATAGGAACTTCAATCCTGCTGCTTCTGTTTGTTTGAAGTCACCATGGTGTTTATGGCATACCCACAGAAACACTGGAAAACCAGGTGTATTACATACTGTATAATTTCCTCCAATTATGACCCAATAAAATTGACTCATTCAAATGAAAATATGCTATAGCTATAGCTTTCAATATGTTTATGATATCAGTCAGATTCGAACTAGTGCTGCAACTATTAATTAACTCGAGTAATACGATTAGATAAAAAGCTTTGAATCAAAATTTTGCTGGTTCGAGTATTCATTTAATTAGAGTGGCGTTTTATTGATTTTTTTTTGAAAGTGTTTACATTTAGTTTTATTGATTTGGGTGGATACACAGCCCTCTAGTGGCAATAGTGAATATGACCTAACTCATTGAACATGGCTGAATCCAACTGCTCCCTGTTAAGACAAATATAAGGTTTTTGTTTAAGCTCCTAAAGTTTTTTTTGTATACATCTTTTTATTTTAGCTTTTGTATATATTGACACGATTTAATAATTTGCAGCCACATCAAAACTAACAAATCAATTAGTCTTTTTCATGGCACATTTGGTATAAGTGGGAAAAAGAAAAACAAAATTAAAAAAAGAATAGGTTGATAACACTTAGTCTTTGCCACAATTCCAAGGAAAAAACAGTTACGTTTCTTTGTGTCATGAGCAAGTCCTCGTCTATTTTACACGAACCACACACACACCTCTCCTTGTTTTTCTGTCATTGTAGGGACACCTGACAAGACCGTGCATTATGGGGACCACCCTTTCTGAATGTCGTAGAGCACTGAAAAAAATCAGGGAGCATCCTCGAAAATTGCACAATGCAAAAATCACTTTAAATTTCCACTTAGACAAAGTAAAGAGGCATCAATCTGATTACAGACCGACTTGCGGGGACATTTTTTCGTTTTCATCACTTATGGGCTCAATAACTATACACAACACCTGGTTTTTATCCCTTCCTGGGTACCGCTTACACAAACCTCAGATCATACCTACTTCTGGGGTCAGTAACTTTACACACACAAAAACAGGATAATAATAGTAATGAAAATTTTAAAAATAAACTAGAAACTGCAATTTCTGGAAAAATTTGCCGTGTGGAGATACAGATCTTAGCCCCGCCCAGGTTGGTTTGGGGACATTTTGGAGACAATATCAAGTCACTTCCTGTTGATTTGGGGACATTTGGGGGGCGTGGTCTGGTCATATCAGATCATTTGGGGACTTTTGGAGGGCGTGGCCAAATCATCAGGTCATCTGGGAACATTTGGGTGGCGTGGCCTGGTCATAACAGGTCATTTGGGGACTTTGGGGGGGCGTGGCCAAATCATATGGTCATTTGGGGGGCATGGCCTGGTCAAAGCAGGTCATTTGGGGGCGTGGCCTATTCATATCTGGTCGTTTTCTGTTGATTTGGGGACATTGTTTTTTTGCCATTGAAATTGAATGCGAAAAAATTTGGACATCTATGGCTGTCAATGGCATCCAAGTACATTGGCATCAACAGAATGGACAAACATGCCCGTCAATGGCATTAAATAAGTAAATGCCAGTAATGAAAAAAAAATACGGTACTCTGCGAACTACAGAACTTGCATTGGTGGTCCTCAAGGAGCTGCAACGCACGCTCCAAATTTTCCGTGTCAGCTTGTCCATAACCAAATTGAGTCATCGCCTTTTGACTAAAGTCAAGTCTCGAGTCATTGCCTCCTAAGTCGATTTGAGTTTTAAGTCAGCGAGTCAATTCCAAATCTGCTGTATGTTTCGTCAAGTCCGAGTCGAGTTGCAAGTTATAAATTTCCGACTCTTGTCAGCTAAAAATATTGTTTCTTAATATAAACAAAGCTTCACAATTTTTTTCACACTACCTCCAACTTTTCTAAATAGTTCTTAGACAATTTTCCAGCATTTTAGGGTGTTTCAGAATAAGCCAAATACACGAAAAGGGTTATGTATTCAGAAAAATGCAAATGACAGTGCTTGTGAATATCGAAACAGGAATTTGTGTGTTTTTAACCTACGCATAACAACAGTCGGTACTGAACGAGGCCACATGAAAGTAATCTGTTTATTTTTCCCTGAGTTTACATGTAGAAATAGGCGGACAGCAGTCCATTTTTTTCCCCTCAAGGTACAACCTATTACAATGTACCCAATGGTGCTAATTAGTGGTCTCAAATGTAAGTGTTTGAACTCCTCCAGGACAGAAAAGGTGCCGATAACACCAAGTAATGCCTCTTAATCCTAAAAATGGACATCTCACGAGCAGCCTCGGGCCTCATTAGCCGCGCCGCCAAGTCACTGTTGGCAGGGCTGCTTTGGACCTGCGTGAGGCCAGTTAACGAGGACTATCAAGGCCACTCAGCTCACTGTCAGAAATAGGGGTACAGTGGGAGGTCGTTCCTGTTCCTGAAGCTACAATCGACACTAATGTGCCCCACCGGGCTAATTATTGGTCTCCAAGGTAACAGCTTTGCGTGTTTTTCAAGGGACATAAAGGTGATATTTTCAAATTGGAAAGGCTACAAGTGTTTGGAGGGCAAAAATACCAGTCAACGACCTTTGCGCCCGAACAATACAGTTTGGTCCAGTCCAGTCTTTCCGCGTTCAAAAGCTGTATGGTTCTGAGTTTGCGAAAAAACCTGGACTCTGTGATACTATTTCAAGAACAGTAAGGTTCAAAGACTACTCCGTTGTTTGACATTGCAGTGAAGGCAGGAGATGAAATGAAGCTCACTTCTTTGGCTGATTCGAAACGCTTCGTTTTAATTACCATGCGATGCCAGTCATTCCAATAATAATTAAGTACCATTTACCCTGTTTGGAATACGCTCTAGAATATTCAGTACAAACTGTACAATGTGACCCTATTACAGGTACAACGTGATAAAATCACCAATGATTCATACAGTTATCTGATGACTGTAGTTTTTGCACTATAAGGCGCACCTGACTATATGTGCCGCAGCTTTCCTCATTGTATTATGGGATATTTACACCAAAATATATTAACTCATTCACTCCAAGCCATTTTCACCAGAGCAAGGCCCTTCGCTCCTGGCCGTTTTTCTGGATTTTGACGGATTTTGCAAGGCCCACAGAAAATTCTGTTCTATGGACCCTACCCACAGACGTCACAAAATCGCGTGATCGCTGTATTGTTCCGACCCCTTGTCCGTCATTTTGTGTCTGTATTATCAATGGTCTCAATTGATCGAGCAATTTATAATGCATTTCATGGAAGACCCGGTGCTTTCGGATGCCGTAAACTCACTGGATGCGTTGCATAAAAGGCGTTATGTGGAAAAGCTTCAGTTTATCCATTCGCCAGATCCATATTTGATGCCTAAATCGATGTTTTTCGACCCGCTATCTTCGCCGTCTTTGCCTGACATCTGCTAGCTACCCTGATATTTACAACTATCTTGTTCACACAAAATCAGCCTATTCCCACGAAGCTTGGAGGCTTATAAATACTTCGTTGCTGGTTGGGTGAAACAGGTCCTCGTCCACGAAAATTCGGCAGGAATCTATCTTGTGCTTGGAAAGGTAAGTTACGAAATTTTCAATTCAAAATCTTTTGTTCTTGCTAACATCCACTGTCAAGTCTAATGTATTTCATGTCATTTGTCAATGGAGCTAGGGCTTTTAATGTGTATGTTTTAATGGTTTAGCGATAGCACTCTCACTACATACATACGTGTATGTTGTCGGCGATTAGCCTAGCAATGATCATAATTGTGGTTGTCAGCCCAAAACCCTCTAAATATATATTAAATGCATCTTACCAGATATAAAATGACTACTACATAATCTGTGGCAATCGTTTGGAGCCCAGTTTTCTCGTCGAATTGCAGCAGCCCATCTCGCTCTCCTCTCCGGGGTCTCTCGGAATCCGGTAGAACTTCAAGTCTCTCCGTCTATCTTCTCTGTTATTGCAACCGACCGCCACACATGCCTTCACCATTTTGATTATTAATGTTAACGAGCAGAAAAACACGCCGTAAATAGGAGGAATGTACGTAGCCGTAACAGGTAAACACGATGTGTTGACGGACAATTGGGCGGCACCAGTCAGGAGGGCGGAGTTGTGACGTCACGTGGGTAGGGTCTATGTAAACATGGAACCCACCAAAAGAAAGATTAGACTCTCTTCTTTCAGCAGAAAAAAAGTTAATATCTCTTAAAGATGTCCCGATCAATCGGGATGCCGAATGATCGGGTCCGATCACGTCATTTTCAAAGTATCGGAATCTGCAAAAAAATATGGGACATGACTTTTTTTAATATATATATATATTTTTTTAATTTAAATCGTTTTCTAATTGTATTTAACGTTACAAAGTGTCTTACACTCATCCAGAGTCTTTAGTTTTGGCTTAAAGTAGGGCTATCAAATTTATCGCGTTAACGGCGGTAATTAATTTTTTAAAAATTAATCATGTTAAAATATTTAGCGCAATTAACGCATGCGCTGCATGACCCACTCACGCTTCGTCGCATTCTATCTAGAATGGCGCCGTTATACCTTTATATAGAACTAAAAGGCAGTGTAGGAGGAGTGTGAATTTTGGCAGCCTTTGGAGCTATCTTTTAATTGGCTAAAGCCTTACTATCCCTCTCTCAACAATTAGAAATATCGTGGGAAGCAATGTGGGGAAGAAAGGTAGTATAGGTGATCTTTTACTCAACACCCTATGTTATTTCCCAACGCAGAGAAGATATATCAATTGGTGCCACTACGCACAGTCATGGTTGCACTTCCCATCATGCATTTGGGCAGAACAGTTAAATGGCTACAGTATCATTTACTGAAAGCTCAACAAATATATTAGATGGCAATATTTAGTCACAATATACAAAGTCACATTTATCCGTTAAGAATTACAAGTCTTTCTATCCGTGGATCCCTCTCACAGAAAGAATGTTAATAATGTAAATGCCATCTTGAGGATTTATTGTCATAATAAACAAATACAGTACTTATGTACTGTATGTTGAATGTATATATTCGTCCGAGTTTTATTCATTTTTTTGTTAATGCATTGCCAAAATGTATATGATCGGGAAAAATTATCGGGAATGATTGGAATTGAATCGGGAGCAAAAAAAAAAAAGCAATCGGATCGGGAAAAATCGGGATCGGCAGATACTCAAACTAAAACGATCGGGATCGGATCGGGAGCAAAAAAACATGATCAGAACAACCCTAATCTCTTTCCATTCTTTCGAAACCAGCATTAGAAAATAGCTTAGTTTGAGCAATTTTCCAATTTCTGATGAAAAAAACGGAGAAAATGAGCTTTTTGTAAACGCATACATTTCAAACATAACTTTGATTTTAACACCGGTACTTTTTGCATTAGTTACATCCCAAACATCTGAATAATGTTTCCCTTTTGCAAAATATAATGAACAAGACGAATCGAGCTTTTGATAGCAAAGTAACAATTTTTTTACACATGACTACTGAGAGATGACGCCTGTTGTCGCCGAGATGACGCCGTTGTCTCCGCGTCTGCCGTGTAAACTTTTCCCTCATTGTTGTCTGTCTCACAAAGATGGATTATTTTTTAATCTCTGCGGGGTCTGCTTGGCGAGCCCCCTGCACGGTGGTCTCAGTCGTTTTGCTCCGTCGTCCAGCGCCAGGCATTCCAGGCATCCTCTCAGTTATTTTGTTCGGTCGTCCGCCGCCTGGCATATTGCTGCCAGCGCTCCGACCGTGCTGCCCGGCCATTCATTGCTGTTGAATCGGGTTGTGGGTCTTTACAAAATGCGCCACTGCCCTCCAGTGGCCAGTTTTATTGCTTTAAAATGGGTTTGGAGCCTTGTTTTTTGTTTTTTTGTTATAGATCGCAAGCTATAGGTTCTTCTTGCAAAAAAAAAAAAAAAAACGCAAAAGTTTTGGGGCCAATGAAGCTTTTAAAAATAGAATACGTTTCTGGGAGCAAATGAGTTAACCAGCAACACTTATGACTTATGACAGGCATCATATGCCTGTCATAAGACCAAATGAACCACCATCATTGCTTCAAGAAGCTTCATTTGGCCATGGGGCCTTGGGGGAGACAGTGAACCTCTGCTTCCACCACTGTTGTTGTCCAACATGCCTCCTAGCATGCATTGCAGCACTACAGATGTAAAAAAACAATCAAAATTCATGCTAATTATTTCTTCAGTTACTGTTCTAGTTGTTTCATTAATTGCTAGTTACGGTATTTGGCAACACATTATATGACAGTGGCGGTATGAGACTGTCATAATAATGACATGACACTGTCATGAGCAATAACGAATGCCTATAACAGATGTCATTTGAATGGATGTAAAGGATCCAAGTCGGACATACTGTAAATGGAGTTAGTGACATAATTTGACATAATTAAGATGACCCTTAATGACATCTCTCATAAGCATTCCGTAATGCTCATGATAGTGTCATGTCATAATTATGACGGTCTTATGACGCTGCTGTCAGATAAATTGTTACCAATTAACCCAAATAAATCAACAAATAAACCGCACTGGACTCAAAATGAAGGAAAAAGTAGCGGCTTTTAGTCCGAAAATTCCACTGTAATGATGTGATGTAATTCACAACATTAAAAGCCTATTATCCTTGCAATTCATGATGTGACTCAAAAGGATTTTCTCCAACTACAGCATAGTATGATTCATATACATATTTGTGAGACTTCTTTTTTTGCCCTTACTGCATGTAGTTATGAAAATATAAATAAGCTGAACGGCATCGGTTCACTAATTTCCATTCAGTGTTGAATGCGTTTGCCTACCGCTGTACGTAGCATCGTTAGCATACTCTTGTAGTGCTAATCAACCTCAGTTTCCCCAGGAACACCACTTCCGACGAATGAAAGAGTGACGTGCTGTCACCTTGACGGGCGGACGCACAGATGACAACCAGTCATAGTCGATCACACTCAAAGCGACGTGGCCAAGACTTTGAACGACATATAATTGCCTCATTGATTTAACCCTTTCATGCACAAATTAAGTTTTATTTATTTATTTATTTAGCCCTTAAAGGGCACTCATTTAAATCATTGACTGCCATTGACGGTACTAAACAATCAATCAATTTGGACTCCTACTAGCCCAAATGGATTGGACGGCGTCAATGGCACTGAAAGATGAGCGTTTATGGCTTTCGTGGTCAGTCCTTCCAGTTTAAATTAATTGGGCTTCCATCGCCGTCAATGGCATGCAATGAGTTTATTATGGAGAAAAAAAATAATAATAATAATAATTATATTTGGGGACGTAATCAGAGTGTAGGTCTTTTTTTATTCATTTCAATTTAATTTAAAGGGTACCTCTGATAGAATGACATGTAGTTCTTAAAAGATAACTGTTACGAGTTACAATAATTTGATATGAAACCCCTCTTAATGTCATCGTTTTAATAAAATTTGTAAAATTTTAAATCCAGAAATAAACTAGTAGCTCGCCATTGTTGTTGACTTTGCACGGCGTTGACGTCACATGGCCACGCTGTCGTACTTTCACAGTGTCACTCTTTACCTATGTAAGGTAGTGATTTAAATACACCACAATGTGTCATTGGCAAGTTTTAAATTAATAAGAGCTCAAGCCAATGAGTGCGTTTTGTCCCTCGACTGACCCCGTCGTAGAGTGTTGTCTTCACAGGACTCCTGATAATGGCTCCCAGCATCATATTATGTATATATTGTGTATATTGTGACTAAATATGGCCATCCTGTGTATTTGTCGAGCTAAACAAGTTGCTAAAATGTTTAAATAGAATTTGACCAAAGTCTGAGTACGTTTTATGTGTATTTTGCATATATATTTTAATTGTGAATTTGTGAATGCCAGTTCTCTTTGCATTATTGTTTAACTGTGTGTGAATAGGGCTTCATTAATACAAATTGAAACACTTTTCTTTTTGTGAACAATATTTTTTAGAGATTATTATTTTTGTTGTATTTTCACTATATGATACTTATGTGTGTTGTGAAGGTGTGTTGTGAAGGAGTTGCTGAAGCTTATGCCAATAAACGGGGCAGTCCGAGCTAACAATCTGAACGCCTGTGTCCACTCTCCTTTCTCTCTGCCTTACACCAAATTGTGGATTAAAGGAAAACTACTGCGTCAGTCAAGGGACAAAACACACTCATTGGCTTGAGCCCCAATTAATTTAAAACTCGCCATTGACACCTTGTATTTAAATAACTATATGTTTTGTTTTTTTTCTTTAGAGTAGGGCTGTCAAACGATTAAAATTTTTAATCGAGTTAATCACAGCTTGTAAATTAATTAATCGTAATTAATTGCAATTCAAACCATCTCTATTTTTCTGTAAATTATTGTTGGAATGGAAAGATAAGACACAAGAAGGATATATACATTCAACATACTGTACATAAGTACTGTATTTGTTTATTATAATAGTAAATCAACAAGATAGCATTAACATTATTAACATTCTGTTAAAGCGATCCATGGATAGAAGGACTTGTAGTTCTTAAAAGAAAAATGTTAGTACACGTTATAGAAATGTTATATTAAAACCCCTCTTAATGTTTTCGTTTTAATAAAATTTTAGTAAAATTTTCAAACAAACAATAAACTAGTAGCTCGCCATTGTTGATGTCAATAATTACACAATGCTCATCGTGCTGAAACCCATAAAATCAGTCGCACCCAAGCGCCAGCAGAGGGCGACAAAACACCAAAAAACACAAGTAACGAATGGACATGACACTGTGCTGCCATTTTAATCTGTACGAGCGGTGCATGTGCGTTAAATGCGTCAAATATTTCAACGTGATTAATTGAAAAATTATCGCCCATTAACGCGACAATTTTGACAGCCCTACTTTAGAGTGACACGTGGAATTCCGGCAGTGTGGCCCTGTGACGTCAGTGACGTCGACAACAATGGCGACCTACGAGCTAAAATAATTTTACAAAAATTATTGAAACGAAAACATTAAGAGAAGTTTTAATATCGAATTATTATAACTAGTGCTGTCAAAATTAACGCGTTAACTGGCGGTAATTAATTTTCTAAATTAATCACGTTAAAATATTTAACGCAATTAACGCATGCGCGGAACGACCCACTCAAGCATTGCCGCAAACAGACTACAATGGCGCTGTTTGAAGTATATTGAGAGCTAAGGGCAGAGACAAGCAAGTGGAGTGGACGCAGGTGTTACCGGCACCCGCCAAGGGGCCGCTGTTATTTTCAATGTGACCGGCATTGTCAGATTGAGCAGGGAGGAAGAAAATGGGCAAGCGAGTGAGGGAGCGAGAGAGTAGAGAAAGTGCGCAGTTAGCGCAGGCTCAAGTGCTGCGTCCCCCACATGCTTTTGTTTTGTTAATAAAAGTACCCACAAAAAGCCATCCAACACTTCTCAGTGTTTATATGTACGCCGCCGCCTTCCTAAGGAGGAAATCGGACGAACCGAGCCAACCGACGACAACGAGCCAACATGACGGTCACTACGGTGAGGAGTTGAAAGCACCGCCAATTAACAAGAAGGACGAATTGGTAACACAGGAATTTATTGGAGCAGTGGTATTTATTGGTATAAGCTGTGGCATTTCTACCATAACAATTATAACTATTGTGGCGAGCGACATGGGGAAGAATGACTGGACATGATCTTTTTCTTAACACCATGTATTGAACACAACGCAGAGAAGATATGCCATTTGCAGCCACCACTGTGACTCATGGATGCTCAAATTCCCATCATGCATTTGGGCAGTTAAGAACATTTAAGTTGCTACAGTATCATTTGAAAGCACAACAAAAATAATATTCCTATCTCTCAAAAATAAAATAATGTTCACAAAAAGAAAAGCGCTCAATGCAAAGAACTAGCATTCCCAATCAAAATAGCTATGCAAAATACACAAAAAAACTTACTCAGATTTGCCTTGGCTAGATCTCTAATTAATTTAAAACTTGCCTTTGACACCTTGTGGTTGATTTCTATCACTACCTTACGTAGTTAAAGACACTGTGGAAGAACGGCAGGGAGCCCATGTGACGTCCCGCTCGGCGACGTCAACAATGGCGAGCTATTAGTCTATTTTTTAATTGAAAATTTTACCAATTTTATTAAAACGAAAACATTAAGAGGGTTTTAAAATAAAATGACTATAACTTGTACTCACATTTATATTTTATGAACTACAAGTCTTTCTATTCTAGGATCACTTTAACAGAAAGAATGTTAATAATGCTATTTGTGGATTTATTGTTATGATGAACAAATACAGTACTTATGTACAGTATGTTGAATGTATGTATCCGTCTTGTGTCTTATCTTTCCATTCCAACAATAATTTACAGAAAAATATGGCATATTTTAGTGATGTTTTAATTGCGATTAATTATGCTTAATTAATTAAGGTGTGATTAACTCGATTAAAAATCTTAATCGTTTGACAGCCCTAAAAATAACACTAAGCTAATAAAGAAATGTTCCCTGACTCAAAGATTGCATCGGTAAGTTAATTTTATCAATTGACCATTTTAATTTCTAATTGGACACATTAATGAACTACCTTCAAGTCAAACTGAATTGCGAGCTGAAGTGCAGCCATCAAAAGACATGATAGAAATTGCCAAAACTGCTACATTCAATTATAAGAAAAGTCACTGTTAAATTTTAGTAATCATGATGTAGTTTAAGATATTGATTGTTCTTTGATTGCACCAGGTTCAGGGGTCGCAAAGAGAACTGGCATTCCCAATCAAAATAGCTATGCAAAATAATACTCTATTCAAACATTTAGTTGAGCTCAACAAATACACTAGATGGCAATATTTAGTCACAATATACAAACTATCAAAATTACTATAACTTGTACTCACATTTATCTTTTAAGAATTACAATTCTTTCTATCCGTGGAACACTTTCACAGAAAGAATATTTATAATGTTAATGCCATCTTGTGGATTTATTATTATAATAAACAAATACAGTACTTATGTACAGTATGTTGAATGTATACGTCCGTCTTGTCTAATCTTTGCATTCTAACAATAATTTACAGAAAAATATGGCATATTTGGGAGATGGTTTGAATTGCGATTAATTACGATTAATTCATTTTGAAGCTTTGATTAACTCGATTAAAATTTTTAATCGTTTGACAGCCCTAATTATAACTTGTACTAACATTTATCTTTTGAGAACTACATTTCTTTCTGTTCGTGGTACCCTATACTGAAATTAGCTTTTTTTGATATTGTATCATTTAAAGCATCATTTGGTAACTTTTCAGTTTTAGTTGATTTTGGAGACGCCGGCGGGCAAAAGCGGTAGTGTTTTGCCTTACGGAAGACTGCGTTTCCCATGAGGACCAGCGCTGCATTTCCCATGAGGACTAGCGCACACCTGCATAGTGTCGTAAAATCATCAATCAATTGAAAATTAATCTCCCGGTCGCCTGCTGGTGGATTAAACAATTTCCAATTTCTGTTTCCAGCGGCTGTGTGAAGGATGAATATTAATAAGGTAATGAAGTTGTGGCAAAACAATAGCATATGACGGTTAGCAACTTTGTGGCTAACCACCCCACCCGAACTCGTCAGCACTCACAAACTCGGTTGAGGGGGGGACGTCATGCCAGCGAGTGAAAGCCAGGCCGATGTTTATTCTGTATATCCTGGTTGCCTCCCTTTTTTTTCCTCCTCAGACAAAACTTTTTGTCTCTTTTGTTGCTCTGGCATCTCTGCAGAATTCGTGCACTCACATCAAAAATTTATAATGAACGGGGAATAGGGGAAGTGACATATGCCGTAACTACTACCTGTAGTTTGAAACCTTTTATTTATTTTATCATTTATTCATGGAGTAAAACTTTTGAAGTCTACAGATGAAAATATTTTGAGTAATTGTCGATTAAAACTAGATGAAACTTTTCTGTTTACGTTGACTAAAACTAGACGAAGACAAACACATTTTGAAATGAATAATATATGACTCAGACGAATTTATTTTTCGTAATTTCGTCGAAAAGACTAAGACGAGAAACTGGACCAGTGTATTACAATCCAACGATAGATTTTTTTTTTTTTTTTTTTTTTGGTGCTTTGGATCTCATTCTGTTGCAGGTGTACCTCATAAAGTGGTGCGGTCATTCTGCTCCGCTTCATTTTCTTTCTTTAAACGACCAATCACCGGAAGTCTCGCCTTGCCGCACACAGTCCATTAGTCTGCAATAAAAAGAAATGGGTGTAATCAAATATCAGGAGATTAGATTACATAAACTGTCACCTTTCATTAATCACGCTTAGACCCTAAAGCACACCCCCACCATCCCCCTCTGGGGTTCCCGACCCCAAACTGAGGCACACCGCCTGTGTCTTTTCTTCTATTAGATGATGAAACCTGTACAGCATGCCACAAGCCGCACTCTTTTTTTTTTTATGACTTTAAACTTTTCTTTGGGAAACTTTTTTTCAGCCTTTTATGTCAGCTCCTCTGGTGGTTTCACAATGTGTGTGTTCGTGTGCACGCCACCATTCCAATGGTATGATGAAATAACACTGATAAAGTCAGAGTGAGTGACAAAAACATGCAGAGGTATGTGACCTTGAAAAACCCTTCCCCAAGCAAGATAAATTCAGGTTCCGGATAAAGCCAAGTTGTCGTCTGCATAGGTGAATCCCTCAAAAATCAAAACCAAGCTCGATAAAACGCAGGCTTCGGATATAGTCATCTGAATCAGTGATAAACGACCAAATAAGTGCAGGCTCTGGATAAAGCTACGCAATTATCCACAGTCATTTGAAAAGATGACAAATTAAAATCCAGGTGGGATAAATGCAAGTTCTAGATCAATTTTGGCAATTACCAATCAAGCAAAGGCCTTCCTGCTGCTGCGTAGGTGATGGGTGTGAAGTGAGGAGGAAGTGGACCATTATAGCAAAATAGTTCAACAACTAGTTCCTGAACATCAGAATGCCGACATAACTTCTGACAAAGACGGCATTAAGAACAGGAGCAATTCGCTCCTATTATTATAAGAAAGACACAAATTACCATACCGGTGAAACTATTACAATGACTCTCACAAACATTATCATGCAATTTTAGACAATTATACGGTGGCCGAGAGGTGTCAGGCGAAATGCAAAGTCCAAACACTTTGCAAATAGAAAAAGCACAAACCCCAATTGCAAACGCTTTGCAAAAGATAAAAAGTACGAATGCAAACTGCCACAACACGATCCCCAATTCCTAAATTGCGATTGCAAATTGGCAAAAGAACGAACCCCAATTGCCACAACACGGCAGCAAATGGCTCGCAGCCCGAATGCAAATTGCCACAACTCAATCCCCAATTCCTAAAGCGCGATTGCAAAATGTGCTTTGTGACCATCTCTATGGGCCTCTGTAAAGCTGCCCCCCCCCCCCATTAGAGGCAAATTTATATAAAAATAATGTTAATCGTTTGTGCTGCAACGGTTTTGTAGATACAGTATCATGCTTTTATTGAGATATTAATTACGAGTGGGGACGTCACTCGTAGCTTTTTCTTAGCTCTGCTCCCGCAGCTAATGTAGCGTACCAACTCTCTCAATAACAGAACGTAGCGCAAACAAATTCAGGTCCATTTTACAGTAAATTGGGGGGCTTGAGATATTAATTTCGAGTGAGTGATGACATCCCTCTAAATTAATTACGAGTGGGGACTCCACTCGTAGCTTTTTCTTAGCTTAGCTCCTGCAGCTAATGGAGCATACCAGCTCTCTCAATAACAGAGGGGTGTCCTAACAAGGCTAGTACGAACGGAGCGCAAACAAATTCGGGTCCATTTTGCTGTAAATTAGGGGGCTTGAGATATTAATTTCGAGTGATGACATCCCTCTAAGCCCCCAATTTACTGCAAAATGGACCCGAATTTGTTTGCGCTACGTTCGTGCTAGCCTTGTTAGGACACCCCTCTGTTATTGACAGAGTTGGTACGCTCCATTAGCTGCGGGAGCTAAGCTATGAAAAAGCTACGAGTGACTTTCTGACTAATAAATATCAAAAATAAAAGCATAATACTGTATCTACGAAACCGTTGCAGCACAAACGATTAACATCATTTTTATATAAATTTGCGTCTGTTGGGGGGGCAACTTTACGGAGGCCCGTAGAGATGGTCACAAAGCACATATAGCAATAGTGTCGTCTTTATTATTATTTATTAATTTTTTTTTAAACTTCGTCTTTGTAACTGTGTCTTTGCAATTGTCTTGCGAGCCTTTTGCGGTCGTGCTGCGAGCCATTTGCTGCCGTGTTGTGGCAATTGGCGTTCGTGCTTTTGCCAATTTGCAATTGCGCTTTAGGAATTGGGGATTGTGTTGTGGCAATTTGCATTCGTGCTGCGAGCCATTTACTGCCGTGTTGTGGCAATTGGGGTTCGTGCTTTTGCCAATTTGCGATCACGCTTGAACTTGAACTTGAATTGGGGATCTTGTTGTGTCAGTTTGCATTCGTGCTTTTTCGTGCAAAGCGTTTGCAATCGGGGTTCGTGCTTTTTCTATTTGCAAAGTGTTTGGACTTTGCATTTCGCCTGACACCTCTCAGCCACCGTACTGCACTGTTGACGTGGAACGCGTTGTGCAGCGCGTTGTGGGTTCGCGTCCCAGCCTGGGCAGAGAGGTGGGAGCGGATCGCGGGTACAGGCAGGTCCGTGTGTGTGAAGCGAAGCGTGGAAAACCTTCCCTCCGATGCCTTCAAGTAGGGACGCTAACGGCTGCGCCGTTGGCTCGAGCTTTATTGGCGCAGTGGTTAGGGTCCCTGCACTGTTGGCGTGGGTTCGCGTCCCAGCCTGGTCAAAGAGGTGGGAGCGTGTTTCAACCGGTTACATTTACACCAAGAGATATTAACCGGTAACACTTCTTTGGAAAGCGCCATCATACGACGGTCAGAAGACCAACTGAATCACCATGAAGCTTTGAACCAATTGGCTGTAAAGCTTCTTTGCTTCAAGAAGCTTCATTTGGCCATCACTGCTCCCTTGGGGGAGACAGTCAACCTCTTCTACCACCTGCTGTTAACACTTGTTGTCCAACATGCCTCTTAGCATGCATTACAGTGCAACAGATGTAAATAACAATCAAAATTCATGTTCTGTGCTCATTATGTATTCACTTACTGTTGCAGTTGTTGCTAGTTATGGTATTTGGTAAGCCTATTTCACAGTGGTGCCATAAGACTGTCATTAGACAATCATAAATATGACATGACACTGTCATGAGCATTAATGAATGCTTATAACAGATGTCATTTAGTCTTATTTGGCAAATTATCTCCATTTTGAATGGATGTAAAAGATCCAATTTGAACATAAATGGAGTTAGTAACATAATTTGCCGGATGACACTTAAAGACATCTGTCATAAGCATTAAGTGATGCCCAAGATAGTGTCATGTCATAATTATGACGGTCTTATGATGCCGCGCTCACATAAAGTGTTAATACCATAACAAGCAATTAATGAAACAACTGGAACAGTAACTGAATAATTAGCACAGTACATGAATTTTGATTATTACATCTGTAGTGCTGCAATGCATGCTAGGAGGCATGTGTTGCCTATGAAACCAAATAAATCAACAAATAAGCTGCACTGGACTATAAGCCGCAGGATTCAAAATGAAAGAAAAAAGTAGCGGCTTATAGTCCGAAAATTACGGTATGTGATTTATTCTGTTTAAAGCCAGATTGATTGAAAATGCAATTTCATTCAGTCAACACTATAAATAGGCTTACCTCAATTATCGTATGATTTATACCAATTACAACATATACACAACTATAACCAGGGCCAGCCCAGCCTATACGCAGACTATGCAGCTGCTTAGGGCCCCTGACCACTAGGGGGCCCCCAATCTGGCAATTGTTTAATTTGTATTCTATTTTGTTTAATACGGTTTGCTTTATTTGACTTTTGTGAGTTTTGAGACTTGATTACAAGCTTAAAAAAATAAAAGTTCTTCCTTAACTTCTTTCTTTCCTCTTTTAGAAAAAGCTTTGGCGCTATCTACTGTAGGTACTGACAATCAGTTGGGGTGAGAAGTTTGAAGTATGCAGTGCAACAAAATCTGATTAATATACAAAATATGGACGTATGGGTTGGATTGCATGTATGGGTTTCACAGTACACTGTGACGAAATGGTGGGCCAAAATATGGGTCCCTTTGCATTATTTTGCTTAGGGCCCCCAAATGGCCTGGGCCGGCCCTGACTATAACTGAAATGACCCTTATTACAGTTCAATTTTCTACCATTACAAAGTGACTCATTGAAATGATGACGATTCACTCCACAATTGACTGTTATTGCGACTCACTACCAATATTAAACTTTTCACTACTCCAAAAATGACCGTACTTTGTCAAATTACAAAAAGATTTACTCCAATACATAGACTTCATAACCTATTGACCTGACACTTCGTCATTCTTTGCGTCACGCCTTACCATAGGGGGCCGAGCTTCATTTAGTAATAGTCAGCCGAAGATGGATTTGTGTCTTTAGTATTCAATCCCACCCCCCACCCCCCAAAAAAGTAGCTTCAAAATAAAAAAAAAAGTTGCTTAAATTAACATATATATATTTCAACCCAAAAAAACCTCACTCCAGAGAAAAAAAAAAAAAAAATGCAAAAATAAATTTGAAACAAAAAACTCTTTAATTGAAGCAACTTTCTTTTTATTGAAGAAAAATCACTCCAATCAAAAAAAATAAAATAAAAAAAAATCATAGAAAAAGTTTTTGAATGCGAAAAAATATTTGAGATCGAAAAATTTGCATTTGAACACTCAGTTTTTCGTCATAAAAGTTTACTTTGAAGCAATTCTTTTTGTGTTTGGGCCATATTATGGGTAGGGCATTTGTGTCTAAATCATTCAATCCCCCAAAAAGTTGCTTCAATCAAAAAAAAAATATTTTCAATCTAAGAAAAAAAAAAATCATTTGAAAATAAAATTGCCCTCCGCTAATATACTGTATTTATGTGGGTAAAATTCTATGCAAAGCAAATGACCGTCTAAGGTGCTAGTCACATAATCTGTTTGAAAAATTATTTTGACCCATTATCAAGATATGTATTTTGTTCATTTCATTCATTTTTGTTGCAGTTTTATTGCTTTACAACTTCTATATACAGTGGGGCAAAAAAGTATTTAGTCAAACACTAATTGTGCAAGTTCTCCCAATAGAAAATATTCGAGAGGCCTGTAATTGTCAACATGAGTAAACC
The DNA here is from genome assembly GCF_030265065.1 of Corythoichthys intestinalis. NCBI lineage: Eukaryota > Metazoa > Chordata > Actinopteri > Syngnathiformes > Syngnathidae > Corythoichthys > Corythoichthys intestinalis. The sequence continues at coordinate 48,626,187 of NC_080405.1, read as the reverse complement.
TCAACCATGAGAGACAGAATGTGAAAAAAAACAAACAGAAAATCACAAAAAAAAAGGAAATCACATTGTGTGATTTTTAAAGAATGTATTTGCAAATCATGGTGGAAAATAAGTATTTGGTCAATACCAAAAGTTCATCTCAATACTTTGTTATGCACCCTTTGTTGGCAATAACAGAGGCCAAACATTTTCTGTAACTCTTCACAAGCTTTTCACACACTGTTGCTGGTATTTTGGCCCATTCCTCCATGCAGATCTCCTCTAGAGCAGTGATGTTTTGGGGCTGTCGTTGGGCAACACGGACTTTCAACTCCCTCCACAGATTTTCTATGGGGTTGAGATCTGGAGACTGGCTGGGCCACTCCAGGACCTTGAAATGCTTCTTACGAAGCCACTCCTTTATTGCCCTGGCTGTGTGTTTGGGATCATTGCCATGCTGAAAGACCCAGCCACGTCTCATCTTCAATGCCCTTGCTGATGAAGGGAGATTTTCACTCAAAATCTCTCGATACGTCCTCCCATTCATTCTTTCCTTTACACAGATCAGTTGTCATGGTCCCTTTGCAGAAAAACAGCCCCAAAGCATGATGTTTCCACCCCCATGTTTCACAGTGGGTATAGTGTTCTTTGGATGCAATTCAGTATTCTTTCTCCTCCAAACACGAGAATCTGTGTTTCTACCAAAAAGTTCTATTTTGGTTTCATCTGACCTTAACACATTCTCCCAGTCCTCTTCTGGATCATCCAAATGCTCTCTAGCAAACCGCAGACAGGCCTGGATGTGTACTGGCTTCAGCAAGGGGACACGTCTGGCACTGCAGGATTTGAGTCCCTGGCGGCGCATTGTGTTACTGATAGTCGCCTTTGTTACAGTGGTCCCAGCTCTCTGTAGGTCATTCACTAGGTCCCCCCCGTGTGGTTCTGGGATTTTTGCTCACTGTTCTTGTTATCATTTTGACCCCACGGGGTGGTATCTTGCATGGAGCCCCAGATCGAGGGAGATTATCAGTCGTCTTGTATGTCTTCCATTTTCTAATAGTTGCTCCCACAGTTGATTTCTTTACACCAAGCATTTTAAATATTGCAGATTCAGTCTTCCCAGCCTGGTGCAGGTCTACAATTTTGTCTCTGGTGTCCTTCGACAGCTCTTTGGTCTTGGCCATAGTGGAGTTTGGAGTGTGACTGACTGAGATTTTGGACAGGTGTCTTTTATATCGATAATGAGTTAAAACAGGTGCCATAATACAGGTAACGAGTGGAGCCTCGTTAGACCTCGTTAGTAGAAGTTAGACCTCTTTGACAGCCAGAAATCTTGCTTGTTTGTAGGTGACCAAATACTTATTTTCCACTCGAATTTGGAAATAAATTCTTTAAAAATCAAACAATGTGATTTTCTGTTTTTTTTCCCACATTCTGTCTCTCATGGTTGAGATTTACCCATGTTTGACAATTACAGGCCTCTCTAATCTTTTCAAGTAGGAGAACTTGCACAATTGGTGGTTGACTAAATACTTATTTGCCCCACTGTATGTAGGAAAGTCAACTACATGCAATGACACTTTTTGGCCACCAGGGGGGACCTGCCCCCCCCCCCGCTTAAATTCCGTTTATGATCTTGGCTAGAGGAAGAAACGTAATATCAAAAATGGTATTTGTATTTCTATGACTATCGTGTATTGTGACAATAGTAGTCTTAAGGTGTGAATATCTCTGCAGTTTGTAGTCCAGTGTTGCTTATTTATGAATAGATAATTAATTGGGTGTGACTTATATTAAGGTGCGCATGATAGTGCAAAAATAAGTTCTTAAAATGTATTTCTATGCGATTCAATCCATCAAGACTTGGATCCCTTCAAATACAAGGTATTTCTATCCACTCAATGAAACTGTGTACTCTGATAGAATTCAGTACTATACAGATACACAACATCACCACAGCTTGTTATGGAACTTTTTTTAAAGGACTACAAGAACATAAAAGGCTATCCTAACGCTTACACTCTTCACATCCGCTCTGCCAGGGACGCCATTACGTATGCTGCATGTAATCCAGGCAGCGGCAGGAAGCATTACGGGGGCCCTGGCGACTGCGATGCCCCCTGCTGAGATGAGAGGGGAGGCAAGAGCCAAGGAGAGGAGGAGGCCCACCAATCAGGACCCAGAGCTCGGGGGGCTGTGTTGCTCCCGTTTTATTCTTGCTCTGTAATTCCTTTTTTTTTTTTTTTTTTTTTTTTTCTCGCGCATTCCTCGGTGTGTTTGCTTCTTTAATCGTATTCTCAGTTTTTTGTAAGGGCCCTCACACTTTCTTTCAGGCCTTTAGCGGTTGTCACACTGATTGGGTGCAGCAATATTTTGAAGAACATTTATTTGTTGAAAATAGCATCTCGAACAGCCTTGGCCTATTTAATCATAATGAAAGGTTGAGCAAATAAAATGAAATATTTATCACTTGTTGCTTGCTGATATGCGGAGCCAAAACTAACAATCTATAATCGGGCGGTTTTTTGCTTTGTGTTGCTTTTGCCAGTGTTTGATTCATGCTGATTTAGGCCACGTTCACAAGACAACGATCTCACGCAATAACGCAACAATGGCATTTTTAATTCCGCGTTTACACGACCATTATGTGTGGGGAAAACACGGAACAAAAGCGCACGAAACCTCCAATTTGCCGACGTAGTATGCGTTCCCAATGTGTAGGTGGCAGCACCAGAAAAACTTGATTCCTGCTGATCCTCTTTCATCCTGGTCATAAACAACATGGTGACGTGCATCAATTGGAGTAATAAATGCGTTTCTATAATTAGAGTAGTGAATAGGTGACAAGATTCTTGAATAATGTTGAGCTAACTTGGTCCGTGTACAAGGTTGCTACTTAAAGACATGTTTTAACAAACGGACTGTACACGTGCACTGACATCATCAGTATCTTCACCCCCTTCCATAGACTTCACTATTTGTTGACGGGACACAAAAACTTAAAATTCAAATATTTTCAAAAGCAAAGCTGCTAGCAGCCTAAAAAATTTGGAAGTTGTTCTTTAATAAAATCAAGATTATTTTTTTTTTTTTATACAAGTATAACAAAACTTGAAATTGCTATTAAATTCTCAAATTTTACTCTAAATTCACAAACATCAACAAATGCAGAGATAACCACCTATATTTTCAGGATGAATATCTATATTCAACAGATAATATAAGTGTTTGCTTAAAATAGCAACTTATTCTTTTTTCAACAGCTAATAAATCTCTCAATTTTCACATCAGAAATTTAATACTAACGGAAAGCATGCAGAATCATCTTTATTTTATTCAACAAAAGCAATATTTGCATTTTTCTCTATATAGTCACAACTTATTTAGGTTGAATTCCGCTATTGTGTCGAGACACAAAATCCGACATGGCGGCCGACACAAAACAAAGAGCTTTTTAAGTTGAAAATTCTTGCAAATAAATACTTAAATCGCACATAAAACAGTCTTGGCTAAATGCAAAAAATTGGCATTTATTCATTTTACGTACATTTTTCTAGGGCTGCCAAAATTATCGCGTTAACGGGCGGTAATCAATTTTTTAAATTAATCACGTTAAAATATTTGACGCAATTAACGCTGACTAAAACGACAGTACAGTGTAATGTCCGCTTGTTACTTGTTTTTTGGTGTTTAGCGCCCTCTGCTGGTGTTTGGGTCCAACTGATTTTATGCGTTATTTTGCTTGGCACAGCAAGACTATTCTCCCTGTATTTTTCAAACACTGTGAGAAATAGTCTGGGAACCAGCCCATTAACGGCCTCTCGAGCAAGGTACGAAATCAATCGTCCAATCAGATTCCTTTATTTGCGTGACATGTTCTTAACGAGTAACGTCACTCTTGCACGCCGAAAGTCGTCTACAACAACAGAGATGGCGAACGGGAGAGCCAAGAATATGATCCAATCCGCAGTAAAACCAGTTTTAAATTACCAAAAACACATCGAAACAAGTCATTGACAACAGTCAACATGGCTTGCGCTAGCCATGTTGAATAAACTTCTCCGCTCACGCTAATTACTTGTCGCTTTAACAACGTCACGTCTACCCGTCGCTGATTGGTCCACTCCCCTGTCTGTTTGCTGTGGCTTGCTCCGCCCTCGGAATTTGATCCGCCGGACGGTCGCCAGACTCAATCGCTGGAACAGCGGTGAGTCTGGTATACCATGCAATGGGTTAGTACCATGAGTGAGCATGGTGTAATTATTGACATCAACAATGGCGAGCTACTAGTTTATTTTTTGATTGAAAATTTTACAAATTTTAATAAAACGGAAACATTAAGAGGGGTTTTGATATAAAATTTCTATAACTTGTACTAACATTTATCTTTTAAGAACTACAGGTCTTTCTATCCATTGATCGCTTTAAGAGAATGTTAATAATGTTAATGCCATCTTGTTGATTGTTATAATAAACAAATACAGTCCCTATGTACCGTATGTTGAATGTATATATCCATCTTGTGTCTTATCTTTCCATTCCAACAATAATTTACAGAAAAATATGGCATATTTTATAGATGGTTTGAATTACAATTAATTAATTTTTAAGCTGTAATTAACCCGATTAAAAATTTTAATCGTTTGACAGCCCTAATTTCAAGCCAAATTTACAGTATTGTTTAATCCAACATGGCGGCCGTCACGGAACAAAGAGCGATTTAAGTTGAAAATTCTTGCAAATAAATGCTTAAATCGCGGAACTTCTGTAGATATGAATGTAACACAGTCTAGATTATTGGTTAAAAGCAAAAAGTTGGCAGTTATCAATCATTTTACGTAAATATTTCAAGCCAAAGTTACGGTATTGTTTAATCCAACACGGCGGCCATCACGAAACAAAGAGCTTCTTAAGTTGAAAATTCTTGCAAATAAATGCTTAAATTGTGGAATTTTTATACATACTAACGTAAAACAATCTAGATTCTTGATTAAAAGCAAAACATTTGCAGTTATCATTCATTTTACGTAAATATTTCAAGCCAAAGTTATGGTATTGTTTAATCCAACACGGTGGCTGTCATGGAACAAAGAGCATTTGGAGTTGAGAATTTTTGCAAATAAATGCTTAAATCGCGGAATTTCTATAGATACGAATGTAAAACAGTCTACATTCTTGGTTAAAAGCAAAAAATCGGCAGTTATCATTCATTTTACATAAATATTTCAAGCCAAAGTTATGGTATTGTTTAAACCAACACGGCGGTGGTCACAGAACAAAGAGCTTTTTAAGTTGAAAATTATTGCAAATAAATGCTTAAATTGCGGAATTTCTACAGATACGAACATAAAACTGTCTGGATTCTTGGTTAAAAGCAAGAAATTGGCAGTTATCATTCATTTTACTTAAATATTTCAAGCCAAAGTTACGGTGTTGTTTAATCCAACATGGCGGCCGTCACGGAACTAAGAGCTTTTTAAGTTGAAAATTCTTGCAAACATGCCTAAATCGCGGCACTTCTGTAGATATGAACATCAAACAGTCTAGACACTTGGTATAAAGCAAAAAAAAAAAGGCAGTTATCATTTATTTTACGTACATATTTCAAGCTTAAGTTACACTAATTTTTTTCCATTCATTTTATTGTATTCACAACGTTTCAAAGTGCATGCATGGTGCGAAAAATATATTACCTTGAATTTTCTTTCGACCAAATCACTCGAGACACTCCTGCCTGTTTGTATGCAGTAAAACCTTTGTCTTATTTGACACCTAAATCCGGTGTTAGAACGCAGCGTGTGTTTGAGTTTATCACAGTGAATAGTGAAAGCCACCTTAACGCTCTATGGGTCGGCTTTGTTGCAAACACTGACATGTGACATTTGAACTGACATGTAAAAAAAAAATCTTGGAAATAAAATCACACATCTGAATTTCATGAGAGTACTTTGGTTTGCGTCTTGGGGTAGTCTATCTAGTGTGCCTCAGATGTAGATCAGTCCTAGGTTATCTCTTCTGTTTCATTATTTTTTTCCTAAATCACTTTTTATTACTGTACTTTATTTGAAGTCGAGGGGTGCTCCAGTGTCCCGCAGAAGTAGACCCATTCTTGGATAGCTCCCGTTTTGTTTTTTTGTTTTTTAAATAAAAGGGACTTGCACTTCAAAATGTTTCTTTGGTAGTTTTTGAAAACAAAAGGTTTGAATCGAACGTTTCGTCACCTGAACAAATTAATACACATGAACATTAGTAGAAGTCGATACAGATTTAGTTTTGCATTGATCGTTTAGCCTATCAATTAATTAGGTTCATATTCGTGAGAAACGTAGCCATAACACCTGGTCAATAAGCTGTTTGGTCTTATTAATGTCCCGTCCCCAGTGAAGCCGGCCAAGCCGCCGGAACAGCAACAGCCGAACCAAATGGCGTTCTGCTGGCACCGCTCCAGCAAGTTGGCCAGGAGGGCCAATCCCGCGCGTTCACTCCGGTGTTAACCCTTTGTACTGACTCCATTTTGAACAGTTTAAAGAAGCCTCACCGAAAACAGGTTGACAATTTATTGGTTGACAATGGTCAAAAACAAGGCAAAAACAGACGACAGAGAGGCAATGTTAAATCCCAGGTCCGCAAAACAACGGATACATCGGAATGTCCCCGAGAAAAGGAGGATTTGGGAGTTACTGTTGTCCGGGCAACGAGGATGTGGACTCTGCCCCCTCAGCGTCAAAGGGGGCTCTTGGAGTCTTGTCAGTTGTGTTATCAGTTGGATATCGGGCGTTCTCCGATGCTACTTGTTTTAGGACAGAACGCCCTGCTCTTTGTCCTGGACTGCCCGGGAGAACTGATTGAGAGAGCTCGTGCGTCAATTTTGCTCATGACGCACACGTTGGGCTTTTGTGATAAGATGGCGTTGTGTATCTTTTATGCCCTCTATTCTGCTTCTTTTCATTAAACTATTGTATAAGTGCTATTTATTTTATATTAGGTGTGTTAGTGTAATACAAACAGTCCTACAGTAAATATGAGAAACGATACTATTCCCTGATTGATTATATTAAGTGTGTTAGAGTAATGCAAACAAGTTGTATGGTGTGTGCCAGAAAGGTAACTATTCCCAGTTCCCTTCACCAGCAAAAAAGGGTACATGCAGGTTACCCTACCAATTTTGAGACAAAACCTACGCCCTAGATGTTGATAAATATTAAATTAAACCATTAACATTTTCATCACCGTGCCTTTCTTCCCAAAAACTCATTTTATCCGACGGTGATTCATTAATTTAAATGTAATGAGTTTGCTACAGGGGACTATTACTGTGTTACTTATGCCATTCCTCTCTGTGCCTAGAATCAGACGAAAGACGGGTAATGAAGTGGCTGTCTTAAACAGAGTACAGCCACAGTATTATGATAGTTATGTTGTTTAACATTTAAATGAAAAAGTCTGCTTTGTTGTCTTTGTTTTGTTTTCAGGTGGAGAGCACATGTTTGACTGTTCCGTTTGTAATGATGTATTTCTATTTGTATTATTTAAAGCAACACTCGGTAACTTTAGTTTTGGTCAAATTTAGCAACACTGGATGACAAAAGAGGTAGTGTTATGTCTTAAAGTGCCTGTGACACGAAAAAGCATGTTTATTTCATAATACACGCAGTATTTTATGCTCCTGAATGAAATGAACCGCTTGGATGTGTGTGGAAGCGATCGCTATATTTATTTAGTTTTTTTAATCCCGCGCCATTAAAATGAGTGCCTTTCGGCAACAGTCTCGAGTTGAGAAAGAGGGCGCTGTGACATGTACGGAGGAAGGAGTCCTCTTCACTATACAGCCGTACTGTCGTATGAGAAGGACTAAGGATTCACCTGATTTTGCGGATTAATACATTTATTTTTCGCATCACGGCTGCAGAAAAATCTTGCTGTAGGAGGGAGAGGCGTGTGCGCCTTTTTGAGGTTTCAAAAGGTTCCCATTCAGGTTTCCTGCCACCCTTCTCCAAGTTAATTAGTGTTGGTGAAAGTGATACAGACCCCCTCAACATATGAAAGAGGTGTCATTCAACTCGTTGACATATGATCACAAATGTTATGAAAATACTTATAAAACCCTAATTTGTAAAGGTTGAAAATTTACCTAGTTTTGCTTTAATGGAACTCACAGTATTTTCAACGTTCATCTACGCAAAGGGCACAGAGCAAGTTTAGTTTTTACAAAGAGCAAACTTGACTAATAGGTTACATTTCTACCTCAAGCCACTATTTGCTATTTCCAGCACATAGTGCTATGTGGTGCAAATGGTATTTTGCCAAAAAACTTTTACATAAATGCTCTGAAATCTGTTGAATAGTTGGTGGATTATTTTGTTTCGAAATGTTTTTAATCAAAGTCCTCAGGTGGACCAGATATAATTTGTTGGTGAGCCACTTATGGCGAGCAAGTCACTATTTTCTGATCCCACTGAAGTACAGCCTCAGCTAGCACAACAACTAACGTTTTGAGCACATGTGGAAAAAAAAAAAGATGAAAAATCCAACAAATACTTATACAGTGGGACCTCTACATACAAAGTTAATTCGTTCCAGGACCTTGTTTGTAAGTCGAAATGGTCCTATTGGGAACAGGATTTTCCCATAAAAATACTTTATAATTACATTAGTTAAGACATGTCCAAAGTCCGGCCCGGGGGCCAAATGCGGCCCGTGGTAAAATTTCATCCAGCCCCCAGCCTCTGTTATAAAACCAATAATGTCTGGCACAGACTTAATAACTTGGTCAGCAGTACTGCAACCAGCATATGAAGTAGCTTACACACGAAATGCTGCTCCTCATTTACCCACTAAAAGGCAGCAGCACTATAACCCTTTATTGCCAAATGTATCATATTTGATACACCTAAAATATCATGATTTTGAGACTAATTTGGAACTTTGACATTTCTTTTCGAAAAAAAAAAAATGACGGATGCAAGTCAACACATGAACCTGCAGGTTCCTTGAGAAAAAAAACATGATTTAACATGGGTTATAGATATTAGAGCGCTTATTACACATATTCATTTTGACTTTTTTTACAAATTTGAAAAATAGGTTTCATTAGGACCTTATTTTTCAAATTTTGAGATTCTCTGATAATTGCTTCATGTTGCAGGTATTTAAGGGCTAAGTAACATTACTCCGTGTGCCCCATGACTTCCATTTTCTAAAATGGCGACAATAAACAAAAAAAAAAGGAAGTTGACTGACGGGCGACGCTTCCAGGATAGGTGGAAACTGGACTATTTCTTCACTAAAATATGCAACAACTGTGTCTTGCCTCTTTTGCAAAGAGACAGTCGCTGTTTTTAAAGATTTCAATGTGAGGCGATATTACCAAACAAGACACGCTGACATGTAAGACAAGATTACAGGGAAGATACGCAGCGAAAAATTGAAGCAACTTCAAGCTAGTTTAATTTCACAGCAGTAGTATTTCGCAAGAGCCTGAGAGTCAAAAGACAACGCCACAAAGGCTAGTTGCGAGATTGTTGAAATTATTCATTAAAAAAAAATAATAATAAAGCAAATGTGACACACTGAATGGCTTCCTAAATTTTGCTTAAATATATTGTTCTACGTAAAAAGGACGTGAGCCAAGGTCGGCCCCCCACATTTTTACCACGCCATATCTGGCCCCCTTTGCAAAAAGTTTAGACACCCCTGCATTAGTTCGTTCCACAGCCCGAAAACCAACACTAAATCCTTACTAAATACTGCTGGTACTATTACAAATGGCAATCACAGTTAGCAAAACAAAGTATAACTAAAATCGGGAAAATATTATAGCAATAGTAATTCCTGTAATAATGTAAGGAATCGGGTTCTAATGTAGCGGATGTTTTCTGCATGCTGTACCTGAATGCACTGCGTTGCGGATGCGACAGTGAGATAGAGAGCGCGGTAGAGATTTTACTTTTTCTTTTGTGTTTTTGTTGCTGGCGTCAACTGCAGTGGAGAGTAGGTGTGTTGTGTTGCACAAGTTGATGGAATTAATGATTGGAAACCTGACGACGCTGCCGATTTCTTTGGCGATGTTACCACAATAATAATTGTCACTAACTTATAAAGACTGGCGAACAGAGGTCGGAGGAGGACCGTCGAGATCGTAGACATTCTATGGCCGTATTCTCAGGTCAATTCACGGACGCGCACACCACGCTCATATTTTTCTATCATTTCCATCTTCCTTTCAATGGTAAGCATCACCTTTTTCACCACCTGCACTAACCTTGGAACCTGTGCTTTCTCTCACAAGAAAATCCGCCATGCGTCTGTCTTCCGGCAAAACGAAACTGCGGCACTGTCGTAAATCGGTGTATTTCGAGCATGTCGTCAGATGTAGAAACAAATGGAGAGTCAGATTTTACGTTGGATGTCGAAAAAATCATGTGTCGAAGCGATCATATGTCAAGATGCCACTGTATTTGGGTTCATTCATTTAGGACCAGAACCAGGACCAACCAAAATTTACAAATAATTGACGCTGCATTGCAGTCCCTGACAAGTCTTGTCGCTAATCCATTTTGTAGAAACAACTGCTAATAACCTGACTTCAATTGGTTTCAGAAATGGCTAAAATGAAAGCTAAGACCCTCCCAAATGATGTTGAATGTACAAAAATATTATTTGTTTGACTGAAAAAAGATTTATCATTTAATGAAGACATAAAGGTCAAATTTTGTCAACCTACAGAAAGTAGTGTGAAAATCGAACAAAAAGTGTACTTCAAGTACAGAAATATGTTACATAAGTGAATTAAGTAGAGGTGCTGTGAGATCCAAATTTAATCTTTTGTATGACTTCCATGGGCTTGAAGGATTGCATCCATGCAGTTCGGCAAGGATTCATACAATGAAGTCATCAGGAACATCAAAGAAAGCAATCTTGCATGCCTCCCAGAGTTCATCAACATTCTTGGGTTTCATCTTCCATGCTTCCTCTTCCATCTTACCCCAGACATGCTCAATGATGTTCATGTCTGGTGACTAGGCTGGCCAGTCCTACAGGGACAGGGTAGAATAGTTTTTTTTTTTTAGAGATGTCCCGATCGATCGGCATCCCGATCGATGATCGATCGGGTCCGATCACATCATTTTCAAAGTATCGGAGTCAGCAAAAAAATATCGGCCACTCCTTTTTTTAAATATATATATACAGTGCTGCTCGAAAGTTTGTGAACCCCACAGCGATGGTCAGATTTTTTGTAAAAAAAACTAAAATAACCTTATTAAATGTTAAGTTATACCCAAATCCACAATACTGACATTCCAAATAATGGACTGAAACAAAAGAAATAGTTATATTGTCATTCTTTATTTAACAAAAGTGGTTGATTTAAGAAAAACTCAGATATCATGTGTGCAAAAGTATGTGAACCCCTTCAGTTAATAGGATATTGCGCCTCCTTTTGCAGAGATTACCTCAACCAAACGGTTTCTGTAGTGACTAATCAGCCTCTCACATCTACTTTGGGGGATTTTTGCCCATTCTTCCTTGCAGAACGCAGTCAGTTGAGAGAGGTTTGATGGGCGTCTGGCATGAACTGCTCGCTTCAGGTCCCGCCACAGCATTTCAATGGGATTTAGGTCAGGACTTTGACTGGGCCAGTCCAGAACACGAATCTTCTTCTTTTTCAGCCATTCCTTGGTTGTATTGCTGGAATGCTTTGGATCATTATCATGTTGCATGATCCACCTTCTGCCAAGCTTTAACTTCAAAACAGATGGCGTCAGGTTATGTTCTAGGATTTGACAATATTCCTCAGAATTCATGATTCCCTGGACTATGTGGAGTTGTCCAGGTCCTGAGGATGAAAAGCAAGCCCAGATCTTGACATTCCCACCTCCATGCTTCACTGTTGGGAGAAGGTTCTTTTGGTGGTATGCAGTGTTGACTTTTCGCCAGACATGGCGGTTTTGGTTGTGACCAAACAGTTCAATTTTGCACCTACATCAGTTGATGAAAACTCTTTTTAATTTAGTCTCGACAACACAACTGTTAAAAAAACAAAAAAAAAACTACTGAATTGATTGATTAGGAAATCAGGTTGAAATAATAGAAAATTCCAAAATGTTGAGGGGGTTCACAAACTTTTGAGCAGCACTGTATATATACAGTGCCTTGCAAAAGTATTCGGCCCCCTTGAACCTTGCAACCTTTCGCCACATTTCAGGCTTCAAACATAAAGATATAACATTTTAATTTTTTGTCAAGAATCAACAACAAGTGGGACACAATCGTGAAGTGGAACAAAATTTATTGGATAATTTAAACTTTTTTAACAAATAAGAAACTGAAAAGTGGGGCGTGCAATATTATTCGGCCCCCTTGCGTTAATACTTTGTAGCGCCACCTTTTGCTCCAATTACAGCTGCAAGTCGCTTGGGGTATGTTTCTATCAGTTTTGCACATCGAGAGACTGATATACTTGCCCATTCTTCCTTGCAAAACAGTTCGAGCTCAGTGAGGTTGGATGGAGAGTGTTTGTGAACAGCAGTCTTCAGCTCTTTCCACAGATTCTGGATTGGATTCAGGTCTGGACTTTGACTTGGCCATTTTAACACCTGGATACGTTTATTTTTTAACCATTCCATTGTAGATTTGGCTTTATATTTTTGATCATTGTCCTGTTGGAAGATAAATCTCCGTCCCAGTCTCAGGTCTTGTGCAGATACCAACAGGTTTTCTTCCAGAATGTTCCTGTATTTGGCTGCATCCATCTTCCCGTCAATTTTAACCATCTTCCCTGTCCCTGCTGAAGAAAAGCAGGCCCAAACCATGATGCTGCCACCACCATGTTTGACAGTGGGGATGGTGTGTTCAGGGTGATGAGCTGTGTTGCTTTTACGCCAAACATATCGTTTTGCATTGTGGCCAAAAAGTTCAATTTTGGTTTCATCTGACCAGAGCACCTTCTTCCACATGTTTGGTGTGTCTCCCAGGTGGCTTGTGGCAAACTTTAAACGAGACTGTTTATGGATATCTTTGAGAAATGGCTTTCTTCTTGCCACTCTTCCATAAAGGCCAGATTTGTGCAGTGTACGACTGATTGTTGTCCTATGGACAGACTCTCCCACCTCAGCTGTAGATCTCTGCAGTTCATCCAGAGTGATCATGGGCCTCTTGGCTGCATCTCTGATCAGTTTTCTCCTTGTTTGAGAAGAAAGTTTGGAAGGACGGCCGGGTCTTTGTAGATTTGCAGTGGTCTGATGCTCCTTCCATTTCAATATGATGGCTTGCACAGTGCTCCTTGAGATGTTTAAAGCTTGGGAAATCTTTTTGTATCCAAATCCGGCTTTAAACCTCTCCACAACAGTATCTCGGACCTGCCTGGTGTGTTCCTTGGTTTTCATAATGCTCTCTGCACTTTAAACAGAACCCTGAGACTATCACAGAGCAGGTGCATTTATACGGAGACTTGATTACACACAGGTGGATTCTATTTATCATCATCGGTCATTTAGGACAACATTGGATCATTCACAGATCCTCACTGAACTTCTGGAGTGAGTTTGCTGCACTGAAAGTAAAGGGGCCGAATAATATTGCACGCCCCACTTTTCAGTTTTTTATTTGTTAAAAAAGTTTAAATTATCCAATAAATGTTGTTCCACTTCACGATTGTGTCCCACTTGTTGTTGATTCTTGACAAAAAAATTAAATTTCATATCTTTATGTTTGAAGCCTGAAATGTGGCGAAAGGTTGCAAGATTCAAGGGGGCCGAATACTTTTGCAAGGCACTGTATATATATATATATATATATATATACTGGACTGTCTCAGAAAATTAGAATACACAATATTCTAATTTTCTGAGACAGTCCTGTACATTAATCCACCATTTAAAGCAGGGGTGTCCAAACTTTTTGCAAAGGGGACCAGATTTGGCGTGGTAAAAATGTGGGGGGCCGACCTTGGCTGACGTCCTTTACATAGAACAATATACAGGACTGTCTCAGAAAATTAGAATATTGTGTATTCTAATTTTCTGAGACAGTCCAGTATATATATATATATATATATATATATATATATATTTTTTTTTAATTAAATCTTTTCTAATTGTATTTAACGTTACAGACATAATATGTTACACTCATCCAGAGTCTTTAGTTTAGGCTTAAGGTAGGGTTATCAAATTTATCCCGATAATGGCGGTAATTATTTTTTTTAGAAATGTATCACGTTAAAATATTTAACGCAATTAATGCATGCACTGCACAACCCACTCACGCATTGTCGCGCTCAATCTGTAATGGCGCCGTTTTACCTATATAGAGAGATAAAAGGCAGCGTAAAATGAGTAGAGTGAATTTTGGCAGCCTTTGGAGCCTTTTTTTAATTGGCTAAAGCCTTACAATCCCTCTCCCTACGATTAGAAATATCATGGGAAGCAATGTGGGGAAGCAAGTTAGCAATTGATCTTTTTTCTTAACACTTTATGTTATTTCCCAACGCAGAGAAGATATATCAATTGGTAGCACTACGCACAGTCATGGTTCCACTTCCCATCATGCATTTGGGCATGGCTACAGTATCATTTACTGAAAGCTCAACAAATACACTAGATGGCAATGTTTAGTCACAATATACAAAGTCACAAGTCTTTCTATCCGTGGATCCCTCTCACAAAAAGAATGTTAATGTAAATGTCATCTTGTGGATTTATTTTCATAACAAACAAATACAGTACTTATGTACTGTATGTTGAATGTATATATTCGTCCGAGTTTTATTCATTTTTGTCTTAATGCATTGCCAAAATATATATGATCGGGAAAAATTATCGGGAATGATTGGAATTGAATCGGGAGCAAAAAAAAGCAATCGGATCGGGAAATATCGGGATCGGCAGATACTCAAACTAAAACGATCGAGATCGGATCGGGAGCAAAAAAAAAAAAAAAAACATGATCAGAACAACCCTAGTTTTTTTTCCATGCAAAATTTCCTGAAAAATCCTGTATAAACACTAATAAGTTTTTCCCAAAAGATGGTTTTAAAAAAAAAAAAAACATTCAAAAATACATAAAATACATTTAAAAACTTATCTAAAAAAAAAATAGATTCAGCAACTACTAATCACAGACTTCAGTTTGAGACCCGCAGCACTAGTCGGCCCTTTGCTCCATCCCGGCCTCGTGCCCACCCTGCCATTAGATTATTATTCCACCTGCAGTCACTATGGAGCCGCACAAGCCATCCATCACAATGTACAAATTCAGCGCGTGCACCTCCCCCTAATTAAAAAGTCTCTCGACTTGTTTTCTTGAGAGATAATTAGACTTTCATCTCACCAGGATGCCACAGCCCATAGATCCATTCTACGCTCGCAGGGGGCGATGCTTGTCGGGAGGGTGGCTTTAGGCGGAAATAAATAAAGAAATTCAAGAGGTCTTTAACCACTCTCCTCTGGGGTAGCAGTCAATAATTAAAGCAATCGTTCAATACCTAACACAAAAAAAAAGTCTTGAGTGAATAGACGGAAAAGGCTAATATAGTCGATGCTTGGAAGGAAACTGTGCAGAGGCTGTGGGATAACTCCTTTTCGAAATTGATCGCTATGGTGGGCCTGACTGTGATATGTGGTTATCGGGTCTGCCTCGCAGTGGAAGGTTTATGTGTTCGAATCCCGGCTCAGGCATTTCATGGCAGATTGTAGCTACAACAGCTCAGAAGTCTTTTCGGGTGACGTGTTTTCATCACATGTTGCAAGGCAGAACTGAAAAGACTAAGTCATTCCATTTAAAAAAAAAAAAAAAAAAAAAACTCACTTGACAATGACCATGAGTCAAATTTATCTACACACAACATAAAACCATGCTTTTTATTAAGTATAAAATATGGTTGTGAGTTTTATTTTTCAGTCAGGCACATGTTTACCTTGCGTTTCTGGGAAGAGTGTACACTTCGTATTGACCATAAACAGTGGGGCAAATAAGTATTTAGTCAACCACCAATAGTGCAAGTTTTCCTACTTGAAAAGATTAGAGGCCTGTGATTGTCAACATGGGTAAACCTCAACCATGAGATACAGAATGTGGGGAAAAAAACTGAAAATCACATTGTTTGATTTTTAAAGAATTTATTTCCTAATTGGAGTGGAAAATAAGTATTTGGTCACCTACAAACAAGCAAGATTTCTGGCTGTCTAAGAGGTCTAACTTCTTCTAATGAGGTCTAACGAGGCTCCACTTGTTACCTGTATTAATGGCACCTGTTTTAACTCATTATGGGTATAAAAGACACCTGTCCACAACCTCAGTCAGTCACATTCCAAACTCCACTATGGAGTGTGGTGTCCTTCGACAGCTCTTTGGTCTTGGCCATAGTGGAGTTTGGAGTGTGACTGACTGAGATTGTGGAGAGGTGTCTTTTATACCGATAATGAGTTAAAACAGGTGCCCATAATACAGGTAATGAGTGGAGCCTCGTTAGACCTCGTTAGAAGAAGTTAGACCTCTTTGACAGCCAGAAATCTTGCTTGTTTGTAGGTGACCAAATACATATTTTCCACTCTAATTTGGAAATAAATTATTTAAAAATCAAACAATGTGATATTCTGTTTTTTTTTCCACATTCTGTCTCTCATGGTTGAGGTTTACCCATGTTGACAATTACAGGCCTCTAATCTTTTCAAGTAGGAGAATTTGCACAATTGGTGGTTGACTAAATACTTATTTGCCCCACTGTATGTTCAAAATGTAAACAGTATATTACAGCTCCTTGCATCACCTAACCTTTCTGTTTGATCCCCTCGCCCAACTACGCTCACTTTACGCCCGCAAACTGAGCCACTTAGTGGCCCGAGTGCAGTTGCACCCCCAGCAGCCCCCTAAATTCCTTCCATCCATTATCTACCGCTTAATCCGGAGTCGAGTCACGGAGGCAGCAGCTTAAGCAGGGAAGCCCAGACTTCCCTCTCCCCAGCCACTTCAACCAGCACCTCCGGCGGGATCCCAAAGCGTTCCCAGGCCAGCCAAGAGACATAGTCTCTCCAGTGTGTCCTGGGTCACCCCCGGGATCTCCAGCCAGTGGGACATGCCCAGAACTGTGAGATAATTTTATTCATGCTTAAAACATAACCATTATACATCATATTTTGTATGCATTTGTTTATACTTGCATGAGAACATCATAGCATAGAGTATCATTGTTATATTAATCTGCTGTAATCTTTTCAAGTGTGCCTTCTCATGGCCTTGACTGTATCACCATATGCCCAAATATGGACTGTTATGTTCCTGTTTTTCAATATGCTCTGAATGAATACAAGGGAGGACTCTTTTTTCTTATCTTCGTTCCAGCCGGCACCGGTGCTCAAGGTCTCAGCTCAAGAATATTTTTGTATGGAAAAATACCCAGGCTTGTGAGATGATGAGTTTCTTGGTAGGGTTGTTCCGATCATGTTTTTTTGCTCCTGATCCGATCCCGATCGTTTTAGTTTGAGTATCTGCCGATCCCGATATTTCCCGATCCGATTTTTTATTTTTTGCTCCCGATTCAATTCCAATCATTCCCGATAATTTTACCCGATCATATACATTTTAGCAATGCATTAAGAAAAAATGAATAAAACTCGGACGAATATATACATTCAACATACAGTACATAAGTACTGTATTTGTTTATTATGACAATAAATCCTCAAGACGGCATTTACATTATTAACATTCTTTCTGTGAGAGGGATCCACGGATAGGAAGACTTGTAATTCTTAAAGGATGAATGTGACTTTGTATAGTGTGACTAAATATTGCCATCTAGTGTATTTGTTGAGCTTTCAGTAAATGATACTGTAGCCATTTAACTGTTCTGCCCAAATGCATGATGGGAAGTGCAACCATGACTGTGCGTAGTGGCACGAATTGATAAATCTTCTCTGCGTTGGGAAATAACATAGGGTGTTAAGAAAAAGATCAACTACTACCTTGCTTCTCCACATTGCTTCCCACGATATTTCTAATTGTTGAGAGAGGGATTGTAAGGCTTTAGCCAATTAAAAAAGGCTCCAAAGACTGCAAAAATTCACTCTACTCATCTTACGATGTCTTTTAGTTCTATATGTAGGTAAAACGGCGCCGTTATAGATTGAACGCGACAATGCGTGAGTAGGTCGTGCAGCGCATGTGTTAATTGCGTTAAATATTTTAACGTGATTAATTTAAAAACAATTAATTACCGCTGTTAACGCGATTAATTTCATAGCCCTACTTTAAGCCAAAACTAAAGACTCTGGATGAGTGTAAGACATTTTGTCTGTAACGGTGAATACAATTAGAAAACGATTTAATTTAAAAAATATATTAAAAAAAGTCATGTCCGATATTTTTTTGCCGATTCCGATACTTTGAAAATGACATGATCTGATTGATCGGGACATCTTTATTTCTTGGTAAAGGTTCGTTTCACGGTGGGCTTCGGCACCGCCCTTTTCAACAGTATAAATGTCCAGCTTCTATTGTACAGCTTCGTACTTTCTGGATGATCACAGCTTCTGGCTGGGTCACATCATTTTGTACCCAAGAGCTCTTCTTTATAAAGTCTTCGAAGAAAATCAATCCGTGGTTGGGGTCGTATTTATTTCTCTAATCGAGCTATCGAGGTAACACTTGTCTTGGAGTTCAAAGTTGGATTTCCTTGACAAGAACACCTCTTCAGGCAGGCGTCCAGGAGGCATTCGAACCAGATGCCCGAGCCAGCTCAACTGGCTCCTGGAGTAGCAGCTCGACATGAGTCCCTCCCAGGTGATTGAGCTTCTCACCCTATCTCTAAGGGAAAGCCCAACCACCCTGCGGAGGAAACTCACAGCTCGTGACCATAGGTGAGGGTAGGAATGTAGAGCGACTCGTAAATCAGCCTTTAGCTACCGTCCAACTCCCTATGCACCCGAGCCCATGGGAAGGGGGACCCACGTTGCCTTTTCGGGCTGTGCCCGGCCGGGCACCATAGATACAGGCCCAGCCATCAGACGTTCACCTTCGAGCCCCACCTCCAGCCCCTAAATTTCGCTCCTGTGTATTGTTATAATTTCGCCATTTGTCAATGAAAAAGCAAGTTAGAAAATATTAAATCAGTTTTAAATTACTGTATTTCACAACGCGTTAACAGGCGGTAATTCATTTTTTAAATTAATCACGTCAAAATATTTGAGGCAATTAACGCACAAATGCCCCGCTCAAACAGATTAAAATGACAGCACAGTGAAATGTGTACTTTTTTCTTTACTTTTTCGGAGTTTTGGCTCCCTCTGCTGGCGCTTGGGTGTGACTGATTTTTAGGCTTCAGCACCCATGAGCATTGTGTAAGTAATTATTGACAACAATGGTGGACTACTAGTTTATTTTTTGATTGAAAATTTTACAAATTTTATTAAAACGAAAACATGAAGAGGGGTTTTAATATAAAATTTCTATAACTTGTACTAACATTTATCTTTTAAGAACTACAAGTCTTTCTATCCATGGATCGCTTTAACAGAATGTTAATAATGGTAATGCCATCTTGGTGATTTATTGTAATAATAAAGAAATACAGTACTTATGTACCGTATGTTGAATGGATATATCCATCTTGTGTCTTATCTTTCCATTCCAACAATAATTTACAGAAAAATATGGCATATTTTATTGATGGTTTGAATTGCGATTAATTACGATTAATTAAGTTTTAAGCTGTAATTAACTAGATTGAAAATTTTAATTGTTTGACACCCCTAAATTAAATCCATTCTTGGGGGAAAAAAATCATGTCTACAACTACTTACTGGATAGGGAGTGGATATCTTGAACAACTTTTGAAAGAAGAAAACAGCCAATGTGACCAGAGATCACAAGACCCAATTATTACAAATGTCCAAGAGTCTGACAAGCAAGCCTTGTTTAAGCAAACAACAAGTCTGATTCCAGACAGCTGGAGGTTTGAATTATTGACAACGAACGTCGCGGGTGAAGAAACCGGGGCCATATTCGGCCAAGACGGGCTAACGGCGTCCGTCTGTTATTGAGGCGTTAATGAAGGCAGCCGGAGGAAAATGAATCAGCGCCACTTTATTAGTGCGCGACAATGGCGATGATTGCACGGCGCGTGTAGTCGCAGAGGTAATAATTACCTCACTTCTGATTGTAATGATGATTGGGATGCAGATGACGGTGACAACGGCGGTAGCGGAGCGCGACGGCCGCGCTGATGACTGCGTATGCTGGGGTGGTGTGTCACCCAACCAAAAATACACATCTTTGCCGTATGTTGTTTGTCAACGACAGCGACTACTGTCACAACTACTGTAATCGACTCAGGAAACTGCATTTGTCATTTTTCTTGAATGAAAGCATTATCGCCTGGCAAATGTTTTAAATACACAACATGTTTTCTTTTGTTTCATGTTCAGTTTGACAGTAAACTACGAGTGGCATTAAACAGCTTCAAGCCTCTCTTTTTGAAACTTTGCTCTGTACCTGACAAACTGCTGCTGGTTGTCAAGCAAGTTGAGTGCACTGCTACCATAAAGCGCTTGTATTTCAAACATGTTTTGCCTACATATCAAAGCAAAAGCAAATGTCGGAATGACAGCTCAAATCTTGTAAAACTCAGAAGTCAGATCTTAAAATGTAGTCATTCGGGCCCAAATCCACAAAAAGTGTAGGAACAATGCAAAAATAAAAATAAAACGTCGAATTATTCCTGCTAACTAAAAGCAGATAACTCAAATTCCTCAATTTTCTAAAGTAACTTGTGTTTTAGAAAACTCATTTGATTAAGTTAATTTTGTAAACCTGATTAACCGGGTTGAATGAACTTGATAAAGTATGTGGAACATAATTCTATGCCAGAGTTAATTGAACTTGAAATGATAAGTTGTATAAATTGGTTGCAACCTCACTCGCGCTATGCCCGTCGCCAAAAGCATCTTACGTTGCTAAGCATCAGTGCACATGCTTCCTCGGCAACAGTTCTCACAATCTCCTTCTTCATCCACCTCTCAGCAGTAACAGCAAGTACAGTATCTTATTTCTTTTTTAAGGTATTGTAGGCTAGGGTACCCGCGGGTTATTAAAAGTATTAAAAGAGCATTGAATTTAGTTTTCCATTATTAAAGGTATTAAAAGTATTAAATTAGCTTTCATAAGTCTGGATTTTTTTCACCGTGGTTTTAATTTTGAAGAACATCTCAGTGCAACCTAAACTATATCCGCGACAAAGTTGTTTTTTTTTTTTAAATCCATAACGAAGATGACGCGCAGAATTCTTACGATGCACTGCACTACAAATCATAATGCACCTCGGGCGTGCGCGCTGTTAGCAAAATTAGCATCAACATCACAACAGCAGGCAATCGCACAGTACTGTGTGCTAACGTAAGGAACTGCTCAGATGCCTTAGTTGTTATGTTCAACGAAAGCCTCAACAAGACAACCAAGTCCAAACAGTCGGACCAGCATGTGAGGTATTGGATCAGCGACCATTCAGATACTTTCGGTCGCAGTTTATGGGTCATGCGAAGGCAGTGGACCTGCTTAACATTTCAAAGTAAGTTGCCAATTTCTCCAATTAAAATGTGTTAGATGCAATAATGTATTTCTGCACGGTTTGCCTTTCGAATGAATGTGAATTTCGTAGTTTTAACTCAAGAGTTAGCCATGTTCAATGGAGTATTGGCAGGTGCACTAGCCTTAGCATGGATAAACCGGAGTCGTAGATCCACCATCACCCTCAGATACACAACACGGTTGACACTATTATTGGAACGAGTGCGTTGTAACGTTGATCTGAATAACATGGCATGGTGATAGGCAAATTATAATGTAGGTGATAGTAAAACACCTCCTGGTATATTTAAATGTTTTTATTGATTGAATAAGAGTATGGATTTTCTCTATCTGATTAAAAGAAATGTCTTCAATAGCTAACAAAGGATTAACATGTGTTTTGTATACTTCTTGTAATGTAAACATCATGCTTTGGGGCTGTTTTTCTGCAAAGGGACCAGGACGGTTGATCTGTGTAAAGGAAAGAATGAATGGGGCCATGTATCGAGAGATTTTGAGTGAAAATCTCCTTCCATCAGCAAGGGCATTGAAGATGAGACGTGGCTGGGTCTTTCAGCATGACAATGATCCCAAACACACAGCCAGGGCAACAAAGGAGTTGGTCGTAAGAAGCATTTCAAGGTCCTGGAGTGGCCTAGCCAGTCTCCAGATCTCAACCCCATAGAAAATCTGTGGAGGGAGTTGAAAGTCCGTGTTGCCCAATGACAGCCCCAGAACATCACTGCTCTAGAGGAGATCTGCATGGAGGAATGGGCCAAAATACCAGCAACAGTGTGTGAAAAGCTTGTGAAGAGTTACAGAAAACGTTTGGCCTCCGTTATTCCCAAAAAAGGGTACATAACAAAGTATTGAGATGAACTTTTGGTATTGACCAAATACTTATTTTCCACCATGATTTGCAAATAAATTCTTCAAAAATCAAACAATGTGATTTTCTGTTTTTTTTTTTTCCACAGTCTGTCTCTCATGGTTGAGGTTTAACCATGTCGACAATTACAGGCCTCTCTAATATTTTCAAGTGGGAGAACTTCCACAATTAGTGGTTGACTAAATACTTATTTGCCTCACTGATATATATGGCGGAAAACACAGACAAGATTGAAAAAGCGGTTTTTCCTCTTGCACCCCTCTTTAAAATAAAATGCTGTATTTTAAGCCAAAAGAACTGTTCTGTTTGATAGAACAATATGTCTTTTAAGCCAAAAGAACTGTTGTGTTTGATAGAGCAATATGTCTATTTGCTGCCATAGCAGATTCGCGGCGTATTAAGTCCCCGAACTATTTTTAATTTGTCCGTTTTACCCTGTTTACAGACGTCGCGCAACTGCTTTTGTTTCAACCTAGCCATAAAAAGAAGGTAAGTAATCATTTATTTATAATACATGTATTTATTTATCGTTTATTATTCAAAATGTCTGTCATTTTGAGCTTAGGATTATTAATCGATGTTTAGTATTTAGTTAAAAAAGAAAAAAACGACTTTGAACATTTATTCACTCGCATATTTTAAAGTTTTAAACAAATTACGTCACAATGAAAAAATTGGCATCTGTAAAAAAGTCACGGACATCTACCTCATAACTATCGCTTGATTGCAATTTTTTCGTTACTGTCGCATTTTCCCCAATATTTTAGATGATAAATAATCGATCCAAACAAAGATAAATGGAGAAAAAAAATGTTTAAAAGGGTAAATATATGAAAATGAAAATCTTAACCACTCCTTGATGTCTGCGATTTCTGCATCGCGACCCTTGTTATATTACCATGTTTCACCCATAAAATCCGCCAAAAATCCAGCTGTGGCCACTCACAGATGTGTCTTGACACTCAGTGACATATGCTACATGGAGTTTTTGGATCGAAAAGAGGTAAGTACGCAATAATTTCTTGTCAAAATCATGGAGTCTTTAATTATGCTCTCGTGTGCTCTCACCTCCAGTTAGTTTTTGTTTTTGTTTTTTAATGCCCCCCTGTTCAAAATTTTTCTTTCCCCAGAAAATTGAGGTTTTAAGCTTTCTGATGATGTATCACACATGCTTATTAGACAATTTTTAAATTTGGCCAAATCGGGAGTCTCAGAGCGCAACTTCAAGTCACCTGCGTGTTATCCACCATATATGTGTGTGTCTCTAAGTATATCCCCTCTCTCAAGGATTGATGATGTAGTAGCATTCCAACAGCTGCTTCACATTCTTCGCACTTGTCCAGTTATTTCTTGTTCTAGTAGCCCATTTCCTTTTAGGTAGTGCTGGTTCCTTAGCAACTGACACAGACCTTGTTAACCCAGGCGATGTCTGAGCAGGTGTGACTGAACCTGCATTATGTTCTCTCATGTGCTTAGCTAGTCCTGGTACCATTTGGGGCTTGCCTAAGGACCCCCACAATGATATATACACAGTGTATATATGTCAGCTAGTGATAAACCAATTTATACCTGTCAACCCGAGGCCGTTGGCAGTCTTACAAATAGTGACATATGCCCTTACAAATTGGTGACTAATCTTACAACGTTGGGTATAGCGTGCAATATGAAATTAAAATAAAACTCAATTTTTAAAACAATATGAATTTATTGGTAATATTGGAACATATAACCTGGTGCAATCAAAGAACAATCAATATCTTCAGCTACATCATGATTACTAAAATTTATCGGTGACTTTTGTTATAATTGTATGTAGCACTTTTGGCAATTTCTATCATGTCTTGATGGCTGCACTTCAGTTTGCAATTCAGTTTGACTTGAAGGTAGTTTGTTAGTGTGTCCAATTATAAATTAAAAAGGTCAATTGATAAAATTAACTTACTGATGCAATCTTTGAGTCGGGTAACATTTCTTTTGCTAATTCTGAGAAGTGATCAACAATAGTTGCAGCCAAATTGTGTTCGACAACAAATTGGCAGGATGAACTCGACACTTTTGTCACTTCTCATTCTGCAGACTTCATCTTTATGACCAGTGTTATTAATCTTACTTTTAAAAAGTAATTCATTAGTTCCAAATACTTCTCTCAAAAAGTAATTCAGTTATTAACTCAGTTACCTGAATGTAAGAGTAATTAGTTACTTGGCAAAGTAACTGGTGTTACCGTTGATGTTTTTTTTTTTTTAATTAAAAAAAAAAAAAAAAAAAAAAACACACACACACAAAAAAGCATAGTAACCTTTGCTATGTTTGGAAATCGTTTAATGTTGTGAATCAACTGTTAAAGTTGTTAAATTGCTAACGTTTTTGCATTAGTTCCCTTCCGTCTACTTTCTATATGTTAAAGTTTTAAAACCGTTTCATCATTTAAAGATAGATTGAAGTCAAGATTTTGCCGATTTAGGAGTATTTTGGATAAAAAGTTACTTAAGTTCGCTAGGAAGGTTCACTACAACAGAGCCTTTCTGAGAAGTCTACTGCTTAAAAATGGCGCCTGTTTATTAACGCCGCCGTCTGTCATTTCGCATGTAGCATTTGATATCCAGGCGTAGATTGTAGGCTGTCGGCTACAGTCAGGAAAAATTGGAGCCACCTAGCCTAGCATCGCGTTTGCAACAGCATCACAACACACACTCTTCTCTCTCCGAGTCTGACTTTTCTCGTATCTTTTAACCAATGTAGTAACGCATTGTAACGCATATTGTCTCGTTGCCGAAACAGTGACAAAATCCGAACGGAGAAAAAAAAATGTAATGCATGAAAAACGTACAGATTTTGAACATACGGCGTACACATTTAAAAATCAGTGCGCACTTGTACAAATTACTGTAATTTCCCGAATATAGCGCATCCTTTTTTTCCCCAAAATCCACTTGTAAAATCATGGTGCGCATTATACACGGGTACATAGCTGGAGACATATACTATATTAGGGCTGTCAAACGATTACAATTTCTAATCGAGTTAATTACAGCTTAAGAATTAATTAATCGTAATTAATCGTAATAATCGCAATTCAAACCATTTAAAAAATATGCCATATTTTTCTGTAAATTATTGTTGGAATGGAAAGATGAGACACAAGACAGATATATACATTCAACATACGGTACATAAGTACTGTATTTGTTTATTATAACAATAAATCAACAAGATGGCATTAAAATTATTAACATTCTCTTAAAGCGATCCATGGATAGAAAGACTTGTAGTTCTTAAAAGATAAATGTTAGTACAAGTTATAGAAATTTTATATTACAACCCCTCTTAATGTTTTAGTTTTATTCAATTTTTTTTCAAATTTTCAATCAAAAAATAAACTAGTAGCTCGCCATTGTTTATGTCAATAATTACACCATGCTCGCTCATTGTGCTGAAACCTATAAAATCATTTGGGCCAAACACCAAAAAACAAGTAACAAGCAGTCATTACACTGCTGTCATTTTAATCTGTTTGAGCGGGGCGTGTGCGTTAATTGCGTCAAATATTTTAACGTGATTAATTTAAAAAATTACCGCCCATTAACGCGATAATTTTGACAGCCCTAATATATATATATATATATATATATATATATTGATGTATATAAAACGATTTTTTTTTTTATTGACACGGTCATGTTGTGTTGAAGAAACGTATGCGGCGATCCGTTGCCGACCATTACGGTACGTGACGTCAACATTTTGTTTCGGTAATACTTCACTCTGATCGGCCGAATGATTTCGTCTGTGTTAAATTCTTCTTTTTTCACTCTTCATAAAGCACAGAAATTAGTCTCTTGAACTCATTTTTGAGTTAACATTTATAGCAGCTGCGCAATTCGGACCATAACAAACGTAACACAACACAGACTTCCTATGTCCGTCAACTATATCTGTCCCTCGGGAAACTCAAACCCAAATAACAATAGTTCCTATTAGAGCAGGGCGGTAAACCGAAAATTTACCGGTACCGAAATTCTTTACGATGACCGACGTCATTTTGACCATGACGGTAAATTCGGTAATTTAATAAAACAAGAAAATAGTCTTTTCATCCCGCTTTGACTCTGTGTTGTTCGGCTATGTTCATTCCCCTTTAAGAAAACAGACAGTGTGCTTACGTATGGAGTCACGTGGTTATCAGGAAGCCAAACAAACGAGCCCGGTAGGCTAACGCTAGCGGCTAACGCTACAAGCAAACGTGATGGAGTGTTGCTTAAAGGGGATGTAGCGCCCTGGGAAAATTTTGATATTCCATCATTTATCCATAAACGCATGCCTTTTGTATTCATATCATGCCACTTCGTGTAATTACACACAAGAAAATGAGAGAAATTTGGCTCGATTGTCAAGCTAAAACGACCGGCGCCCGAGATCTGGCAGATTGTGTGCGTGACGTCACGTCAAGTGAAGAGAGTGCCACCGGCCACTAGGGGGGCAGCGCCTGTCTGCATCAATATAATTCCTTCTAGTGTGGGGAGAATTAGGGGTGTTTTGAGCTGTTTATGCTGATGCATTGTGTTCGTCCTGCACATATTCCAGGTTCCCTCATGAAGAAACACCGCTCGTTGTCAATAAAAGAGAATTCAGAGTTGGCAGTGAGGGCTGTTTCTTCAACAAGAAAAAGGCTCAGTGCTTTAATACTGAATGGCGGCGATGATGGCAGACAATTTCGTTTCTAGTTTCAGCGACGAATCCGACGTAGAAGGACGTAACGAATGTTCATCTAATGGTGACGAGGAGAGTTGCAAAGCTTTAATCGGTGTTATAGGTGACCAATTTGAGCCCAAACGAACGCCAATGCAGCGTAATGAAACGGTCATTGAGGGGAGCAATGACACTGATGAAACATCGGCAGCAGATCGTGTGGGAAACACCAATGATTTGTTTAGCATTTCTTTTTGTGAAGCTGATACACCGTGACTGCAAAATAAAGGAATGCATAGAATAATTATAATTTATTGCGCTATCATAGCTTTTCGCTCTGCCAACAGACACAAATATGAACGGGATCAGAGGATTTGTTCTATATATTTTACGAACGATCATTTATACATGTGTCGAGTCCTGTATCCAAAGGCGTGACATTTTTTTTTATTAATTATAAAAGAGTACTCACTCTGGCCATTTCAAGCTTGGCTGCTCCCTTCTTTGCGTAGCTTTAGCCTCCTTTAGCAGTCATCGTCTCTCTCTTGATATCTCGGGACATTTAGGTGGCTGTGCATCTATGGTCGGCACCGCATCTCCTTTGAGCAGCAATCTTTTAGCAAAACCCGATTTCTCTTGTCCATAGTTCGAGAAGCTTTCAGTTGGAAAATGCGCACCACAGAAAAGCGTGCCGGAGGCTGTGTCTAGAAAATTAGCCCTCTTTGCACGGACGAACTTTACCCATTTTCTGTGTAGTCCAGCTTTTTTTTTCGCGTTCAGGAACTCATGGATACTATATTCCGATAAACAACTATTTGTACACCACATAGCACAGCAGTTTTGAACCATTGTTGTGATGTTTTGGTCAAACAAACCCCAACGCTACTCTCTCGTCGTTAAAAAACAATGGCACCTAGCTCCGCCTCGACTTTCAATCACTTGTCGTGACGTCGCCGCCCCATTCGGCTGTTTCCGGAACACTTTCGGTAGTGTTCGTCATTTTCGATCTATTTTCGATAATTGCTCATTAATGTGATTGATTTTTTTGTTAACTTTATCAATATTTGTTATCTTGGCGCATAACGGTTCTATTGATGTCTCACACCCCCTTTGCCGAAACATCCCCTTTAAGAGAGGTTCGCCAAACTTTCACCCGACATTAAATAGACTCTTGGCGGCACCCAGACGGGCTTTCACCCGCTGTCCTCC
Source organism: Corythoichthys intestinalis (assembly GCF_030265065.1). NCBI lineage: Eukaryota > Metazoa > Chordata > Actinopteri > Syngnathiformes > Syngnathidae > Corythoichthys > Corythoichthys intestinalis. The sequence goes on along the minus strand of NC_080405.1, from coordinate 48,597,860 downwards.
CTTGTTCTCACGATTTCCAAAGAGGATGCTTTCAATGCTTTCTACTGGTAGCCAAGCCACAGGCTAACGCTAGTGGCTAACGCTTGCGGTTAACGCTACAAATGAACGTGATGGAGTCGAATAGTGGCTCTAAACTTGTCGAAACAGCTGAACTTAATTAGTGGATTGGTCTCGGACTGCATCTAGCAATTATGCTGCGTTCCAGAAAAGTGGGATGTCGGACTTTTCCGACCTCCGAGTAGGAAAATATCATTGGAACGCCACTCGAACTGGGAGGTCCAAGTCGCGAAGTCGGAGAAAAAATAACTACCCCGACTTCCAAGTTGTTTCAATCTGACGTCACTGGACAAAATGGCGCTCATGAAAACGTATTGAATGATAACACAATAATGAAGTAAATCAAGTTTATTTGAGACGCCATGTATTTTTTTCTCATACAGTGAATTATCTTCGTTGTGCTATGTTTTTATATTGACGATCAGCAAAGGATGTAACTAAAAAAAGGCAGTTTCCAGTGTAGGCTATAACGCAGCCGTCGTTTTTCCTCAACTATTTGATCGCTTATAGGAAGGCAGGTTCGCTGGAGGTCAAAATGTCTTTGGATGGCCAAAATAAAAAACACCTCGTCGCGATCAGCCATCTTTGTTGTTTACATTTGCTTGGAACGCTTTGAGGTCGGAACTGGTACCATCCGAGTGGGATAAGTCCGACTTCCCACTTCTCTGGAACGCAGCAGTAGTTTATCACGTTATTGTGTATCTCTTGTCTGTGTGTGATTTCTCTGATAGCTTTTGTGATGGTAAAGCATTCAGCATAAAGTACAATCTTACAGTGAAAATTATAATATAACAGTTTAATGGCCCCAGCTATTTTTCTGTATGTGCTTAATTCTGTGTCATTAGATCAATGCAGCTTTAAGTTGTGTGTGTATGTATTAAAAAATGCACTGGGAAAAAAACAACGGAAACCTTGCAGTAAACGCTTGTGTTGAGTAATTATGTCACAGCAGCCATCAACAATAAGTTGTCTTTTTCAAGTGTACTGTTCAAGCTGTAAGTAATTTGTATTACAATGATATGTTTGCACAGGCATATTGATTTTGATAATGTACATTGTTCAAGCAATACAAGCTGTTTTAAATGTTCATACTTGAATTCTTATTGTTTACAATAAATTTTTGTATACTTAATGTTTAGACTGCATGTACAATTGTTAAATATATTAAATTGAAAGCTGGTAAGTAAATCAACAAGAAACGGTTAATCTGTATTTCATGCATTGATTCAGATTTTCAAATTATATAACAGTCTGCTTGGGTGAATTTATCGTCATTTATCGTTATCGAGGTAAATCTGCTCTATTTATCGTGATACGTGCTTAAGGCCATATCGCCCAGCCCTAGTTCCTATTGTTACTGTCGTGTTGACAGCGATGAGCTCTCTCGGATTTTCGACTTAAGTTCTCACTTTCATTTTACCGTAACAATCCATGGAGGAAACATTTATTCATCATGATGAAACGAGCAAATTATACAGCAGCCTTTAAAAGAAAAGTCACATCTGTTTTGTTTTCTCCTGGATTCTGGTAAATTCAAGAAGTTATCAGATCATATTATTACCGTACATATTGTCAGTTTACGGTAATGTTTTGAACTACCAATGTGCTATTCTTGTGCTGTGTTTCACCAGTCAGTAAAATGACATTTCTGTATCTGTACATGAGCTCGGTTTTCTTGTATTCTTCTATTTATTGGTGCTAAAACTAGGGTGCGCGTTATACACGGGTACAATAATTTTCCCTAGATTTTACAAGTAAATTTGGGGTGCCCGTTATACACGGGTGTGCCTATATTCGGGAAATTACGGTACGCCGAAACCGTACAACTTGACAGGTATGCTAATTGGTGGAATAGTGCATCTTGGCCAGAGGAAGAACAAATGTAATTTTTTACTTCATTGGCTGCCACTGACAACACTAGACATCCCATCCAATTGAAATGGGAGCACTGGCAGCGAATGAACAAATATTCATTTGTTGCCACCCTCCCACTTCAAATGGATAGGACTGAAAAACTCATTAAAAATTCACAGCAGAAGGATGATTGGACGCCACACAATTCGACGTTTATCATCATGGGAAGGGCAACAAGCGCGCCAACAACAACTCATCCAATGACTACCATAACTTCACAAGTCGAACCAAGCAAGCATCTGCTAGTACACGGGACTACAAAGAAAAGTGCCGTTGCTGATGTCCGTTGACAGTTTCAGGTAAACACCTGCCAAAAGGAAAAGTCATCATTTTAGCATGTGGAGGGTTGATGAAAGCTTTCAAGATCGATAAGCAGCGCGCCTTCATCACATAAGTGGTATCAGTATTCGTGTATTCATCCAGCAGGTTGGCTTCTTGGCTCGGCGGCTAATGTCGTTAGCAACGATTATTCGAGTTGGGTGGGGCCCGAACGAGCCCGTTGTGTCAAGGGCGCGGCTGGGTTGGGTCAGTTTTTCTTCATTTTATTATTTTAGATATCAAATGGTGTCATTAGACTGATAAAAATACAGCTGCTCGAGGTTAACGCAAATAATTGCAGGGAAAATATTTACTCGTGAAGTCAGAGTGGCGGTGGAGAAAAAAAAAATGCTTTTATGAAGTTATTTCTGTCAAGCTTTCAAAGCTGGTTTGAAGCCCCTTTCCCGCCAGCATCTACACTGAACCTCTCCAACGTGGCGCCTTTGGGTGCCGGATTTTCTTGATACACAGAGAAAATAAAGTGACTGTAGAGTGTGTGAGTATGTGCGTGTGAGTGTGCGTGCGTATGTGGCAGGGGGTCAGGCTTTTAAAAGACAAACACACCTAAAGAACAAGTCAATCATAGCACATGGAAAGAATACAAAGTAAAAAATATACTGCATTCTCTATGTACATGTAATTGGCTAAGACCTGGAAAGTAGAAGAATGGATGCAATGACTAGTGATAGGATTTTAGTGTAGGGTGCCCAAACGTCCTCTTTTACCCGGACATGTCCACCTTTCACGTCGTGTCCTCGTCATCCGGCCAGGTTTTATAAATTCATGAAAATGTCTGGTTTTTATGATTTTTCACGGGACCAATTTGAAGAGAATTACACCGGCCGCTGGGGGGCAGCGCTTGCCTGCGTTGTCGTGGCTCCTACCAGTAGGGGCGGGAGAAGGTGTACAGTTTTCCCCTTGTAATATGGGGCATTACCGCCATCTACTGGGTTGACGGTTTGGCAAGAGAACAGGCAGTTACAAACGACAATAAGGAGTAGTTTTGAGAGACGTTTATAATGGTCCGTACACCTTTCTGTAAGTTTATTTTCTGTTACTGTCACTCATGTGTCTTCTGTTATAAACTGTATTATACAATATATGGGTACAAAGAGATGCAGTATGTTGTATTAGTCTTGTATTAATTGTTTTGCGTTCGTGTATTTGGTTGAATGTTAGTATTATATTGGAAGTAGGAGCGCCTGCCCAGTTGTTAAGAGTTTTTTTTTTTTTCACGATGAATACTAGAGATGTTCCGATCAATCGGCATCCCGATCAATCGGGTCCGATCACGTCATTTTCAAAGTATCGGAATCGGCAAAAAAATATTGGACATGCCTTTCTTTAATATATGTATATTTTTTTTAATTAAATCGTTTTCTAATTGTATTTAACGTTACAGACATAATGTGTTACACTCTTCCAGAGTCTTTAGTTTAAGCTTAAGGTAGGGTTATCAAATTTATCGCGTTAACGGCGAGAATATTTATTACATTTATCACATTACAATATTTAACTCAATTAACGCATGCGCTGCATGACCCACTCATGCATTGTCGCGTTCAATCTATAATGGCGCCATTTTACCCATACAGTATATAGAGCTAAAAGACAGCGAAAGATGAGTAGAGAGAATTTTGGCAGCCTTTGGAGCCTGTTTTTAAATGGCTATAGCCTTACAATCCCTCTCCCAACGATTAGAATAATCGTTTGGAAGCAGTGTGGGGAAGAAAGGTAGTAGTTGATCTTTTTCTTAACACCCTATGTTATTTCCCAATGCAGAGAAGATATATCAATTGGTACCACGACGCACAGTCATGGTTGCACTTCCCATCATGCATTTGAGCAGAAGTTAAATGGCTACAGTATCATTTACTGAAAGCTCAACAAATACACTAGATGGCAATATTTAGTCACAATATACAAAGTCACATTTATCCTTTAAGAATTACAAGTTCAGACTGCCTTTGTCCATTGAGACCGTTCAAGTATCACGCATGTCACGTTCTGAAAGAAATGTGGCCCAGATCGGATTTCAACCACATACGAAAGTGACTCAGATCGGATTTGAAATGGTCCACTTCTATGCGACTTGTCCCGTTTAGACCGTCAAGTTAATGACTGATTCGAGTTGGAAAAACACGAAAAAATCGGATTTGTGCATTAAGACCTGTAGTATGAACCTAGCCTTAGTTACTGTAATAATGAAATCAGTAAAGCAACTAATTTTTTTAGGCGTAATCTAATCAGTAACTAAATTACTTTTTCAAGTAATCTGTGACAACACTGCTCAATCGTAATGGAGGGTAGTTTTGCATTTTCCTTGTTGTTGCCATTGGCAGTGCTAATTGTCAAGTCCATTCCAGTTCAAATAGAGTGAACGTCAACTAGTGATAAACTCATTGGTGGGAGGGTGCATCTTGGCCAGAGGAACAACAGTATTATCGAAAATGGCATTGAGTATTTTTTTTTTTAATATCGAATAAAAAAATATATATCGTAACAATAGTAGTCTTGCGATGTGAATATCCTTACGACTAATGTATATGGCGGAAACCACAGACAAGACTTAAAAAGCAGTTTCTGCTCTTGCACTCCTCTCTAAACGAAACTGTTGTGTTTTAAGCCAAAACAACTGTTGTCTGATAGAACAACGTGTCTATATTCGTCAAACCCTTTCTTTTATCCCAGGCAATAGTAGGTAGTTTTATTTACCTTCGCCTTTATTTAGGTAAATAAATCTACCTACAATTGCCTGGGATAAAAGAAAGGGTTTGACGAATATATAAGTGTAGGCAAAATGAACTCTATACAACTAACATGTCTATATGCTGCCATAGCAGATTCATGGCGCATTAAGCCCCTGAACTATTTTTAATTTGCCCGTTTTACCCTGGAAACCCCCTTTTACAGACATCGCACAACCGCTTTTGTTTTAACCTAGCCATATAAAGGTAAGATATCGTATTAATTATTCAAAATGTGTCATTTTTAGCTTAGAATCATTAATCGATGTCTAATATTTAGTTTAAAAAAAAAAAAAACGACTTTAAAAAATTATTCACTCGCATATTTTAAACTTTTAAAGAAATTACGTCACAATGAAAAAATTGGCGTCTGTAAAAAAAAAAAAAGTCACGGATATCTACCTCATAATTATCGCTTAATTGTATTTTTTTTTTGTTACTGTTGCATTTTACCCGATATTTCAGATGATAAATATTCGATCCAAACAAAGAAAATTTGAAAAATAATGTTTAACAGGGTAAATATATGAAAAGGAAAATATCTACCACTCCTTGTTGTCTGCGATTTCTGCATCGCGACCCTTGTTATATCACCATGTTTCACCCATAAAATCCCCAGAAAATCTGGCTGTGGCCATTCACAGCTGTGTCTTGACACTCAGTGATACATGCTACAGGTTTTTGGATCAAAACAAGGTAAGTACGCGATAATATCTCGTTAAAATCGTGGCGTCTTTAATTCTGCTCTCGCCTCCAGTTAAGGTTTTGCTGTTTTTTTCTTTTTTTTAAAAAAATGCCCTCCTGTTAAAAATTTTTCTTCCCTCACAAAATTGAGATTTTAAGCTTTGCAATGATGTATCACACATGCATATAGGACAATTTTGAAATTTGGCCAAATTAGGGGTCTCAGAGCGGAACTATATATATATATATATATATATAAACATAAATTGTGTTGTTGTGAAATTTGGTGGGTGCGGCTTATAGTCAGGTGTGTTTTATAGTCCAAAAATTGCAGTAACTTAAAATTTGTAACTTAGATGTAAGCTTTTTGGCCCTAATATAATTTGGAGCAGTTCATTCTTTGGCCATTCAAATCTTGACTGCCTAAATGGTTCTACAATATGCATATGAAACACTTATACTTTACTCTCCATGAGCCCAGCACCGCAGTAATGACGGCTAAGGCTCCACCATCAAATACACGATGCTGGGTTTTTCCTCCGCATGTCAACATTAATGAGAGCATCTTATGGGGAATATGAGGGCTTCACATAAACGGTTGTCTAACTCTGCTATCGGGGGAAAGCGGTAATTGTTTAGGAACTCTGACGACGTGCACTACGAGTCGGCCCTCGCGGCAGGCGATGGAGCGTTCGAACAGGAGCCCAATTACACTTGTTGACAGAGCTGAGAGGTAGGCCGCCGACGTTAATTACACGGAACACGTGTGAAGACCACATCGGACATGTTTTTCTACATGACGACAATGATGCCGGAAAATAAGAAATGGAACTCAATTACAGCGAGATGCAACAGCTGTGGGTAAACATGGGAAAATTAAGTGGACTCACTTCAAATCAAAATAGTTCACTTGCTATTCAAGTCTGAGAATGTTCGCTTTATTTGTTGATAAGTCAATTAAGCTCCGACGGAGTCTTAGGGCCATACAAAGAAAGAACGAAAAAATAAGCCCACGAGAATAAAGCGGTAATTTTACAAAATATATAGATGGATGCAGTGCGGCTATTTTAGCGGAATTAGCCACTATGTACAGTGGTATGAAAATGTATATGAACCTTTTGGAATTTCTCACATTTTTCATGAAATCACCATCAAGTGATCTGATCTTTGTCAAAATCACAAAGATGAAAAAACTGCTTTCACTAAAAACACCCAAACATTCATAGGTTTTCATATTTTAATGAGGATAATATGCAAACAATGACAAAGGGGAAAAATAAGTTAGTGAAACATCACATTTAATATTCTGTGGCCCCCCCACACCCCTTTGGCAACAATAACTATGACCAGACGATTCCTGTAGCTGCAGATCAGTCTGGCACATCGATCAGGACTAATCTTGGCCCATTCTTCTCTAAAAAACTGCGACAAAAAGATTCCTGGGATTTCTGGCATGAATCGCTGTCTTGAGGTCATGCCACAGCATCTCAATGGGGTTCAAGTCTGGACTTAGACTTGGCAACTCCAGAACGTGTGTTTTGTTCTTCTGAAACCATTCTGAAGTTGATTTACTTCTGTGTTTTGGATCATAGTCTTGTTGCAGCATCCATCCTCTGTTTAGCTTCAACTGTCTGACAGACGGCCTCAGGTTTTCCTGCAAAACTTTTGAATTCATTCTTCCATTAATGATTGATAGTTGTCCAGGCCCTGAGGTAGCAAACAGCCCCAAATCATGATGCTCCCTCCACCATGCTTCACGGTGGGGATGAGGTGTTGATGTTGTTGTTGTTGTTGTTAAGCAATGCTGGATGACAACTTTTTCCGGCTTCCCCTCCTATTGCTGGTCTGTCCCCTGTTCAGCTAGCACTCTGGCTTTCCACTTATGCCACACCTGGAGTACAGCTTTAGGGTCTCTGGCCATTCGTTCCGGGTTGACGGGGAGGCCTCGAGTCGACGGGTCGATAGCTGGACAATCAGTAATCGCATGCACAGCGCTTTCATCCCCCATCCCATACCCACGGCAGATGGTTGAATTGCCCCTGCCGATCCTATGCTGCCAGTACCGGAGATCAGGATGATGACCACTCCTCAAGCGGCTTAGAGTCACCTGATCTTGCCTAGTAAGGGTCTTCTCGTCCTTTCTGTTTAGAAGCTTGCCCCTCTCACCGTAGATTTCTTTGAGTTGAGATTTCTTGACATAATCTCTCCTTGTGTATCTTCGGATTGCCGACTTCGCTGTCTCATACAGGATACTAACATGGCTCTGGTCTTTTGTGTTACCTTCCTTTGCCTTCTCATCTGCTAGTTCGTTCCCCTTGCTATCGCAGTGGCTTTGACACCAGGTGAACATCACTTGGCATCCCTTCTGTCTACAATCCCTCAAGCTCTCGAGTACGTCTAGTTCTTTGTTGCCTGTCAACATCATGGTCGGGTTCAGATTCTGGATGCGTGTCAACACTACTTTGCTATCAGACACTATCCTCACATTCTGGAGTATGGTTTCTTTCGCTACTTCTCGCATTGCATACACTATTGCTTTCAGCTCTGCTTAATATGAAGAACACCATTTGCCAGCCGGGATACTCTCCTCCCTTTTGACAACCGGGTTCTCTGGTGGACCTTCCGTAAATATGATACCGGCTCCCCCGTTTTCATTCGAATTCGACGTGGATCCATCTGTGTAAATTGTGATGTCGTACTCTGTCCAGTTTCTTGATAATTTAGACATTGCTGCTTTACGGTCTACTTCTGACGTGCTCGTCTTGACACCTTAGAGTTCAAACTCGGGTTCTCCAGTCTCCATCCACGGAGGGGTTGAGCTTGGGAATGGTTGTGGTGATACATCACCAAAGATTGCCTTCCACACTACTGATGCTTTCTCCCTCCAACCTCTCTTCTTCTTACGTTGCTTAGGTGTTGATGTTGGTGAGATGTTCCATTTTTCATCCACACATGACGTTGTGTGTTACTCCCAAACATTTAAACTTTGGTTTCAATCATTCATTCATTCATTTTCCATCAGTCCACAAATTCTTTTGCCAAAACTTCTGTTGAGTGTCCAAGTGCCTTTTTGCGAACATTCAACGAGCAACAATGTTTTTTTAGACAGCAGCGGCTTCCTCCGTGGAGTCCTACAATGAACACCATTCTAGGCCATTGTTTTACATATAGTTGATGTGTGCACAGAGATATTGGACTGTGCCAGTGATTTCTGTCAGTCTTTGGCAGACACTTTAGGGTTCTCTATTTACCTCTCTGAGTATTCTGCGCTGAACTCTTGGAGTCATTTTGGTGGACGGCCACTCCTTGGGAGAGAAGCAACAATGTCCAACTCTCTCCATTTGTAGACAACGATGTGTGTTTTGTCGTGGGCAGGGCAGCTTTAAACCACTCATCAGTGATAGGGCACAAACCTGACTCAAATTTTTTGATAAAAATTGGTTTCAATTTCTCTTTAAGTCTCCTTTGGCAAAGGGTTCACTTACTTTTCCCCCCTTCTGTCATTGTTTGCATGCTATCCTCATTAAAGTATGAAAACCTATAAATGTTTGGGTGGTTTTAGTTAAAGCTGACACTGTATTTTCATCTGTATGATTTTGACAAAGATCAGATCACATTTGACCGTGATTTTATGCCGAAATGTGAAAAATTCCAATTGCAGTATTTTAGAATTGTTTTCATGAATAAGGAAATCCTTAATCTTATTGCTCATCTGCATTGAATAATAGTAACATAAGGACTTATACTAATACCTCATAGCTCCCAGCCAAACTAACCTTTAACACCGAACGTGTCGGCGGCGACAAAATTACGCATATCATCTTTAAAGCTTCGTCACGCTGTAACTACAGTTGTGGTCAAAAGTTTACATACACTTGTGAAGAACATAATGTCATGGCTCTCTTGAGTTTCCAGTTATTTCTACAACTCTGATTTTTCTCCGATAGAGTGATTGGAACAGATACTTCTTTGTCACAAAAAACATTCATGAAGTTTGGTTCTTTTATGATTTTATTATGGGTTAACAGAAAAAGTGATCAAATCTGCTGGGTCAAAAATAAACATACATGGATCTGAAAAAGCGAATCATTGACTTGAACAAGTCACTTGGAGCCATTTCAAAGCAGCTGCAGGTCCCAAGAGCAACAGTGCAAACAATTGTTTGTACGTATAAAGTGCATGGCACTGTTTTGTCACTGCCACAATCAGGAAGAAAACGCAAGCAATCACCTGCTGCTGAGAGAAAATTGGTCAGGAGGGTGAAGATTCAACCGAGAATCACCAAAAAGCAGATCTGCCAAGAATTAGAAGTCAAGCGTGTTTTGCATCTCCATGGACTGAGAGGCTGCCGTGCAAGAAGGAAGCGGCACCTTAAGGCTCGACTGAAGTTTGCTGCTGATCATATGGACAAAGATAAGACCTTCTGGAGGAAAGTTCTGTGGTCAGACGAAACAAAAATCGGGCTGTTTGGCCACAATGCCCAGCAATATGTTTGGAGGAGAAAAGGTGAGGCCTTTAACCCCAAGTACACCATGCCTACCGTCAAGCACGGGGGTGGTAGTATTATGCTGTGGGGCTGTTTTGCTGCCAATGGAACTGGTGCTTTACAGAGAGTAAATTGGATCATGAAGAAGGAGGATTACCTTCAAATTCTTCAAGATAACCTAACGTCATCAACCCGAAGATTGGGTCTTGGGCGCAGTTGGGTGTTCCAACAGGACAATGACCCCAAACACACATCAAAAGTGGTAATGGAATGGCTAAATCAGGCTAGAATTAAGGTTTTCGAATGGCCTTCCCAAAGTCCTGACTTAAACCCCATTGAGAACTTGTGGTCAATGCTCAAGTAACAAGTCCATGTCAGAAAGCCATCAAATTTAACTGAACTGCACCAATTCTGTCAAGAGGAGTGGTCAAAGATTTAACCAGAAGCTTGCCAGAAGCTTGTGGATGGCTACCAAAAGCGCCTAATTGAAGTGAAAATGGCCAAGGGACATGTTACCAAATATTAGCGCTGCTGTATGTATATTTTTGACCCAGCAGATTTCATCACTTTTTTCTGTTCACCCATAATAAAGTCATAAAAGAACCAAACTTCATGAATGTTTTTTGTGACAAAGAAGTATATGTTCCAATCACTCTATCAGAGAAAAATCAGAGTTGTAGAAATAACTGGTAACTCAAGAGAGCCATGACATTATGTTCTTCACAAGTGTATGTAAACTTTTGACCACAACTGTACGTCACCCGCGTGCCACTGGTAGGTCTCATTTGAAAGTGCGGAAGTTGAGGGCCACGCTCGTTTTTACTTGAAGTCAATTCGACCAAGTAAAATGGAAGATAATGTTATTTGAGTTTTACAGTTTTATTGTCCTCATAAATAAGCATTAAAACGCTGCATGGACCATGTGTTTATGTTCCTATTTCCATCATTTCTTGTCCTTTTTTAATACCGAAAGCACCTCGAAAGACTTCATATCCCAGGAGCCATTGTGAGGTCAAGAAGGACGGAAGGAATGTGAACATTTTTAATAAACTTTCCACCAAAGGAGAGGGAGGCGAGGTAGCGGGCAACTTTAAATTATGCGGAATGAATCGAAAACTAAATTTACCGCAAGCTAATGCATTATTTTAGCAACTCGAGGAAGAGGTTTTTTTTTTATTTGGATGAGTCGGCAAGAGAAGTGACAGCAGCGTGGAAATGGCGGAAGAGTGGGCTGTGTGACGTAGTGTGTGACGTAGCTCTGTGTCCTGTTCAAGAGGAAAGTGAGTGGCATGCTTGAAAAAATTGAACGGAACTAGTTTATTGTCAATATTTTTGAAAAAATGTTTTCAATGTTTGATTTTTTTTTTTCACTATCAGTCTTTTTAATTTGTATATGGCGGGACTGAGGACTTGAATTTCCGCTCTGACAACTTTCAAAATTGTCCAATATGCATGTGTGATACATGTGTGGAAAGCTTAAAATCTCCATTTTCTGGGGGAAGAAATTTTTTGAACAGGAGGGCATTTAAAAAAAAAAAATTAAACAGCAAAACCCTATCTGGAGGCGAGAGCACGCGAGAGCAGAATTACAGACGCCATGACTTTAACGAGATATTATCGCGTACTTACCTTGTTTCGATCCAAAATCTCCATGTAGCATGTATCACGGAGTGTCAAAAGACAGCTGTGAATGGCCACAGTCGGATTTTTGGAGGATTTTATGGTTGAAACATGGTAATATAACAAGGGTCGCGATGCAGAAATCGCAGACATCAAGGAGTGGTCGAGATGTTCTTTTTCATATATTTACTAGGCCTGTCAACGATAACGCGTTAACGACCATGATTAATCTGGAAATATTAACGCATTAAAAAAAAAAATAACGCAATTTACCGCTCACACTAAGTTTGGCCACAACTGCCTCCCGTAGTCCCACACGGTGATGTTTACATTCTCCGCGCGGCAATGCAGGACAAATTGCAGCCAGCCACGATGAGTGAGGATGATGACCCAGGACTGCTTCATGGCAAATTCCGTTTTAAAAATCTGCCTAATGGAAATCTGGATAAGACAAAAGTTGTGTGCACATACTGATGTGATGAACTGTCCTTCCATCGGAGCACAACCATCCTAAAGTACCACCTTCGGGCAAAGCATATCTTCGCTAGTGTTAGCAATGACGCTAACACCACAAAAACAAGCCGCAGTCATCAAGCTACACTGGCAGAGTGTGGGCTCTGACTTGTCAACAAAAGGACAACAAGTAGGATGACTACTGCTATCGCTAGATGGGTAGCCAGAGACTAGACCCATTAACTTAGTCGAAGACAAATGCCTTGAACACTCATCCAGATAGCATCTGGCGACCCAACATACAGAACACCTTCACGGGCAACTACTGCCACAAAAATTCATGAACTTTTTGAAATGAAAAGGCAACGGAGGTGGAGCAACTAGCCCGAGTTACGTTTTTTGCACTGACAGGAGACCACTGGACAAAAAAAAAAAAAGGGTATGACTGGTTAACTTAAGCAGTGTTTCTAAACACCTTTACACACATTTTAGTGTAATGTTTTTCAGTTAAGTGCGTGAAAATTGACAAATTATTATTATTTTTTTTTTAATCTCACACAGCTTTCAGGCCATTTAGTGTAAAACTGCAAATGCTGCATTTATTTGTGTGAAATGTTTAATTTAACAGACAAGTTGTTTACACATTTTTGGAAACACTAGCTATTGTTACTATATTGTGCTTGTCTGCTCTTTAAGTTGGCAGTTAATTTTGGGCAATATGCCAAACGGTACTTGAGCCACATTGTTAGTCTGAGGCACTTTAATCTGTTAAACTCTTTTCTGTATAATACTGACAATTTATTTTATACGAGCTGAGTTGTTAAATAAAATTTTAAAACTCTATTTGGTTAAGTATTAATTCATTCATACATCATACATTTCATCTGAAAACAAATTTTAAGTCAATTATAGTATTTTCCTAGATTTTTTTTTTCCTGATAAGCGACTTTATTCATCCAGAGGGAAATGTGATTAATCATGATTAATCACACAGTTGACATATGATTAACTAGATTAAATTTTGTAATCATTTGACAGCACTAATATTTACCCTTTTAAACTTTTTCTTTTCTTTTCTTTATTTGGATCAATTATTTATCATCTAACATATCGGAGAAAACACGACAGTAACAATAAAAATACAATTAAGCGATAGTTATGAGGTAGATATCCGTGACTTTTTACAGACGCCATTTTTTTCATTGTGACATAATTTGTTTAAAAGTTTAAAATATGTGAATGAATAATTTCTTTAAAGTCTTTTTTTTTTTAAACGAAATACGAGACATCAATTAATGATTCCAAGCTAAAAACGACAGACATTTTGAATAATAAATATAATTACTTACCTTTTTATGGCTGAGTTGGAACAAAAGTGGTTGCGCGACGTCTGTAAACGGGGGTTTTCAGGGTAAAACGGACAAATTAAAAATAGTTTGGCGACTTAATGCGCCATGAATTTGCTATGGCAGCATATAGACATCTTGTTCTATCAGACACAACAGTTCTTTTGGCTTAAAATACAGCAGTTTATTTTATAGAGGGGTGCGAGAGCAGAAACTGCTTTTTCAGCCTTGTCTGCATTTTCCGCCATATATATACATATACTTTCGATAAGGTGATGGGTACAATTCCTAACCTTGCAAAGAGATATCCTCCAAACCCTTTTTCACTATTTAGCACTGCTCTTCTAGTGGATATAACCTGGTTTGACCATAGTATGAGTAAAGGCCAAATTGCCGATGACCATACCTGCTGTTTGTGTTCAATTGTCAAATACAAAACTAATCAGCCATATTTTTTTCTGTTGATTGTTTTTCCTAACAGGTTGAATAAATATGATCAATTTCAAAACGGTTCATCGAGCATGTTTGGTTGTCAATATTACAAATTTTGACAAAAGATTTGGGGATTTCATTGTCTTTTTGGGTCCAAAATGCTGATTGACAGTGAAGAAAACAACAGTTTGGACATGAAGGTTAGAGTGTCCTGAAAAAAAGGGAACCAACCGGGCCATTGTGAAGAACTTTTTTCTTTGAAATACTAGAAGGGAAACATTAAAGGCATGCAAATCCAGCCCAAATAGACTTAGGTGTGAAAGGGTTAATTTATTAAGCTAGAGAGATACTTTACATATGTTTTATCAAATTTAGCAAAATTAGCCAAGTTGAATGTGATACTTAATAAAACAACTTTCATCTCTTAAAATATATTGATTTCTCGTAATATGAATACTTTAATCTCGTAATATTATGACTTTTTTATCGTAAAATTTTTCAACCCTCAGAAAAGAGGTTTATCTTTAGACGGTTAAAAATTTATCTCATTTTAAGTGGTTTAAAAATATCCAAAGATTAAGAAAAGCAGGTGTATCCTGGTGGAAAATTGTGTATTTTAGGTCCAAAACACAAAAAAAAACTAATGAAAAAGAGTATTTTCATGGGCGTTGATCCATAGTTATAATGCATCTGATTCAACTGACAACAATAAGCCTGCAACTTTTACAGACTTTTTGTCCTCTTATCCAAACACCATTCCCAAGTCACCCAAACGTAACCAAAACAGCCCGCAAGGCAGAATAACACATTTTCGGGCTGGTTTTATTTTAACTAAAGCGAAGATTTTATGTTAGGGTCCTTTCTGCTGTTATCAGCGATATAAGAAAAAAAAAAAAGGGAGGGGGGGCATAATGAAGTTTATATAACTCCTCCGGCAGCTAGCGGTGATAAACAGTCACCAGCTGCATCCCACAAGACCACATTTGGGATTTCACAGATCGTATGTTTTGTTTTCTTTTACTCCACCATTCTGTTTGAGTCTCTGGAAAAATAGTCTCACTACTTCGTGCCGTTTCAAACTTTGGTTTTCAAATTTTTATAGCCATAGACACAGAAATAGAAATTTAGTGCCCTGGAATTAGCCTTAAGATGAATGTTCCATTTCAAGTATAGATCCTTGAGACTCCAAAAGAGAGCATTTCACCTTCTTGAAATCAATGTTTGTTCAGAGAGTTTAGCACTTGAAAACACAACATGTTTTTGACTTAAATGCCTGACCAGAATGGAGTTAGATGACCATGACAGCTCTGGATAGCTACAATTGAATAGAAAATAAAATTATTGCAAAAAGTAATATGTTTCAACTAGGGTTTCATCCTAAACTCTAACCTAACCCTAATAACTTGTGCAGGATGTGACCCAATATCAACCAAGTCACTTGTAAGCAAGCACGTGCAGAGGGCAGGGCGGAGGGTGCTTGAGCACCTGCCACTTTGCCCCTACATGCTCAAAATGCCCCTTTTGACTGGGCTTTAAAAGAAAAAAACTGTACCACTAAGCTGGCGCATAACCCCCCGGCCCTCGCCCTCCCCCTGCACACTGTTCCTCTGTGACCTGGGTGTGGTGAGGAGTCTGAGAACATCAGGTGGTTGAAAACAAACGGTGTTACCCTATTAAACAGTGTTCAAGCAAATATTGTAGTGAAAATTCTTACACCGGGGTTATTGTGGGGATTTTTTTAAAAATATGTAATTCCCTCTTATATAGTTTTCTACTTTAATGGTGAATTATCCCCCGTCCCAAGGCCATTTCATCCCGTGAGTCTCTATTCTCTATAGCAGGGTTCACTAAATCCGGACCTCGGTGCCACTTTTTCTGTCGTGTTTTCTATGTCTCTCTCCCCTAACACACCTGAATCAAATGATTATGTCATCAGCAACCTCTCCAGAAGCCTGATAATGATCCTGATTATTTTGATTCAGGTGTGTTGGAGGAGGGAGACATGGAAAACACGACAGGAAAAGTAGCACCGAGGTCCGGATTTAGTGAACCCTGCTCTATAGGCAACCATATTTGTCCGTTCTCTTCACAACGTTATCTAGAAAAGTACACATCTTTAAGCTCTCTAATAAAGAAATAATAGTTTTTTAAATTGTTGGCTCAGTGAACGTCTAATTTGGTTTGTTCTCAGATGAACAACAAGTTGAGTAAGGAAGTTTTGATATAGAGGGTAAAGCAAGAAAAGAGGAAGACTGAGTCACAGCCAGAAAGTGTTGATGACAGTGTTGATTTCTATTCACTGTTCCCCTCTGCCAATTAAAGTCTGTCACAATCACAGCTAATTATACTGTAACGCTGGTTAATCTGGATGTTGTTGTAAGGTATTAAATTTTTGTTCATGTGCCCCTTTTGATCTATGAGCACCTGTCCCTCTATCGGTCTCTGCACGCCCTGCCTGTAAGTACCATAAACGTAACAACTCAGTGGCCGCCATTGACAAGGATAGACATCAAATGTTTTTATACTGGGAAGACTGGCTGTAAAAGCTCATCTTTCAGTGCCATTGACGGTGCTTGACGTCCAATCAATTTCGACTAGTGATGTGACCGAAAATTTAGCACCGAAAACTTTCGACCGAGAATAGGTAAAATTGCCATTTTGGGTTTTCGGTTAAAAAGAATGAAAGTTTACCACTCAATAGTGTGAAGAACTGTAATTGTGATGACGTAATCAAAACATGCACTCTTGCTAACACTACTGGCTAACAGCCAGCATGTCCGCAGTTTGGAAGTATTTTGAGGTATCAAAGAAATGTATTCATAAATTTGCTTCATGGCTGCTACACGCTCGTTCTGAAGTTGCTTTTCATTGATGTCCCACGTCACGTCAAGTACAGTGCATTCGAGCCCGTCTGAGAGTAGTTTGGAGTTAAATCAAGCGAGCAGTATACATATAAAGTAGTCTTTAAATGCATACATGTGCATTTGTTGTGGTTTTAGTACAATAATTTTATGGCACGGCCACTTTCTGTTGTTGTCACATTTTTCTGCAACTTCTACACCCCCTCTGCAAGTCGCCATTTAATCCGACAGTCCTAGCTGCAACTTCGCATGGCTTTGTCGCAGCTAGGACTCGGCCCACTTGCCTGGTGCTCGATTGATTCCACTTGTTGCACAAGAAAACAGCTAATCTTATTTTAAGAAGTACGAGAAACTGTAATAGCCTCATAAAGAGCTTTACTAGTTTCGGCGAGAACCGAAAATATTTTTGGTGTTGTGAACTGCAGTTCCACACGAACCTACATTGAGATCTCATTTAGCTTAGCAATTGGAGGCGTGAGGCCCATTTTTCGAGTGTCACAAACTTCCAAGACAGCGCATTTATCAAGGTTTTATCTGCCGTGACGAGCGTGTCTCCGTCCACCGAACAGAATGCTACGACGATGCCAGCACCTCTGGACGTGTTCAGAGTTTGCCACAAAATGCTCAGTGCCGCCGGGAATGTGCCCTCCCATGGGGTTGCAGATTCTGTACCTTTCAAACTAAATTTCTCGAGCTTCGGGAGTCGTAGAACATTTTGGCAGATGTATGCATACTTGTGACAAAGGACCATATTTTATTTCAGCCTGATCGTTAAAAAAAAAAAAAAAAAAGGAATGAGCATTACCGTAATTTTCAGACTACGAGGCGCACCTGACTATAAGCTGCCACCCATCAAAATTTAAACTAACACGGCATTTGTTAATGGACTGTAAGACGCAGCTGTCCTCATTGTGTTATTGAATATTTACACCAAAAGATAATAACCGATAACACTTTATTTGACAGCAGCATCAAAAAACTATCATAAAACCAAATGAACCACCATGAATCCTCAAGAAGCTTCATTTGGCCATCCACCATGAAGCTTCATTTGGCCATCACTGTTCCCTTTGGGAGACAGTAAACCTCTGCTGCCCTCTGCTATCAACACTGTGTTTGTCCAACATGCCTCCTATAATGCATTGCAGCGCTACAGATGTACATAACAACCCAAATTCATGTTCTGTGCCAATTATTTCTTCAGTTTTGTTTCATTAATTTTTAGTTATGGTATTTGAGAACAGTATATTTGACAGTAGCGCCGTCAGACTGTCATAAGACTAGGGATGGGAATTGATATGATTTTTACGATTCCGATTCCCTTATCGATATTGCTTAATGATTCAGTTCTTTATCGATTCTCTTATTGATTCTAATTTGGGAGAAAAAGAACAAATCGAGTTTGTTTAATCAAAAGGCACAACCTTACAAACTCACAACGAGGTCAAAAGAGGCCCAAAGCCACGATGTTAACTGTGGCAATATTTAACTGTGGCAAATAGACAAGAACGTGTACATTTTACTGAAACATTTTTCTAATAGAAAAAAAATGGTATATATTGGCATATTAAAGGTAGTTGTTCTGCCTTTGGCAGTATGTGTTTAAGTGTGTTATTTACCATTATATTGAAATACATGCCTTTTAGTTTTTAGTGTGCTTTGACGCTCAAGTGGGGGCGCCCTTGCACTTCCTCACGCGAAGAAGAACGCGCTCACGTGAAGAAGAGCGCGCTTACACACGAAGAAGAAGTGCAGCTACAAAACATCCATGCGAGTGAGCGAGGTAGTGAGAGGGAAACACTGCTACGAGCCTACGTTCTTTGTTAATGTTTGTAAAATATCTATCGAGGCAAAGCCTGTATGTATCATCTTTTGTGTTGTTGTTGTTGTGTGTTTCCACTCACGATCGGACACTTAAATCCAGTTGTGTAGTGGTTTGAACGATGCGCTAATGCTAGCGAACGCATGCTAACCTTTTGTGTTATTACTGTATTAGCAGCTAATCGCTGATTTATGTTAATGCGAACCTGTTTGTTATTGGGGACAAAATTGATTTGTTTCGTTTCTATTATTAGTTTCACTCTTCAAGTGATGGTTGAATAAAGTCAGCAAATTATACCAACGTCTTCTGCATCGTCATTTGGGAGTTTAGCTAGCTGTATAGCCAGGACTGAGTCTTAGCGTCTCGGTGAGGACAGTATAGTCGTATTCCCCCCGATGCAGTTATCTCCACCTTGCAATGACTGCAAGTCGCTTGGTTGTAATTTTTCCTCGTGAAATGAAGACACACTTTCGAGCGTTTGAACGTACGTGCTGTCATTGTTATGTTTACGGCTGCAATGCTTGTGCTAAACCATCGTAACCTTTCATTTTCACCCTCTTTCCTGGTGAGGTGTAGCCAAACTTTGGAGCGAGTGGTTCTTGGCGCCATGCTAGTTTGATGCATCTGGACAACAAGACACGTCACGTCAAGTGATGACGCAATACGCGTGTTTAGAAATCGTTAAAGGGATCGATCATTAAGGCTTTTTCATTGTGATGTCAAAGCCTCGATACACTAGGAACCTGTTCGGAATTGGAATCGGGATTTCGATTCCCATCCCTCATGACACTGTCAAGAACATTAATGAATTCTTATTACAGATGTCATTTTGTGTCATCCGGCAAATTATTTCACTTTTGAATAGATGTAAAAGATCCGAGCTGAACATAAATGGAGTTAGTGATAATTTGCCGGATGACACTTAATGACATCTATCATAAGCATTCATTAATGCCCATGATAATGTCATGCCATAATTATTATGGTTTTATGGCAGTATTATGACACCACCGTCAAATAAAGAGTTGCCTATTAACCCAAATAAATCAACAAAACAGCCGCATTGGACTATAAGCCGCAGGATTCAAAATGATGGGGAAAAGTATCTTAAAGTCCAAAAATTATGGTAATCAGCAAATAAATTAAAAATATATTTTTTTAAATTAATTGTATACACGTGTATTATTCGGCTTTTCGGCCAAGTGTTTCCAATATTTGGTTTCGGCCATGATTTTATCTGTTGGTACATCCGTTATTTTGACTGTTCGTTCATTTGCCCCTCCCACTAAAAACAGATTGGACATCTAGCGCTGTCAATGTCAGCCAATGAGTTAACAACGACGTGATCCGAAAATCTACAGCAAGTGACCCAAAGCATCCCCGTGCATTTTTTCCAGAAATTGCATCTTCTAGTTAATTACTTTCCAATTAATCAGTAACACATCTACATCACCGGCCACTTTATTAGGTACACCATGCTAGTAACGGGTTGGACAACCCCTTTTGCCTTCAGAACTGCCTCAATTCTTCGTGGCATAGATTCAACAAGGTGCTGGAAGCATTCCTCAGAGGGTTTGGTCCTTATTGACATGATGGCATCACACAGTTGGTGCAGATTTGTTTGCCTGGCACGGCCAGACTGTTCTCCCTGTATTTTTCAAACACTGAGAGAAAAGTCTGGGAACCCGCCCATTAACGGCCTCTCGGGCAGGTACAAAATCAACTGTCAAATCAGATTCGTTTATTTGCGTGACGTGTTCTTAACGAGCAACGTCACTCTTCCGCGTCGGAAGTCGTCTCCACAACAACACAGATGGTGAACAGGAGAGCCGAGAATATGTTCCAATCCACGGTAAAATCAGTTTTAAATTACCAAAAACACATCAACACGAGTCATTGACAACAGTCTGTCTCACGCTAGCCATGTTGAATAAACTCCGCTCTCCTCGTATGTTTACTTCTGCGCGCAAGTCCCTCGTCCTGCCCTCGTCGTTTTACTAATGTCACGTCTGCCCGTCGCTGATTGGTCCACTCCGCTGTCTGTTTGCTGTGGCTTGCTCCGCCCTGGAAATTGTATCCGCTGAATGGTGGCCAGACTCAATAGCTGGAACAGCGGTGAGTCTGGTGTACCAGGCAACAGATTTGTCAGCTGCACATCCATGATGCGAATCTCCCGTTCCACCACATCTCAAAGATGCTCTATTGGATTGAGATCTGGTGACTGTGGAGGGCATTTGAGTATAGTGAACTCATTGTCATTTTCAAGAAACCAGTCTGAGATGATTCCAGCTTTATGACATGGCGCTTTATCCTGCTGAAAGTAGCCATCAGAAGTTGGGTATATTGTGGTCATAAAGGGATGGACATGGTCAGCAACAATACTCAGGTAGGCTGTGGCGTTCCAGCGATGCTCAATTGGTACCAAGGGGCCCAAAGAGTGCCAAGAAAATATTCCCCACACCATTACACCACCACCACAAGGTGATACAAGGCAGGATGGATCCATGCTTTCATGTTGTTGAAGCCAAATTCTGACCCTACCATCCGAATGTCGCAGCAGAAATTGAGACTCAATAGACCAGGCAACATTTTTCCAATCTTCTATTGTCCAATTTCGATGAGCTTGTGCAAATTGTAGCCTCAGTTTCCTGTTCTTAGCTGAAAGGAGTGGCACCCGGCGTGGTCTTCTGCTGCTGTAGCCCATCTGCCTCAAAGTTCGACGTACTGTGCGTTCAGAGATGGTCTTCTGCCTACCTTGTTTGTAACGGGTGGTTATTTGAGTCACTGTTGCCTTTCTATCAGCTTGAACCAGTCTGGCCATTCTCCTCTGACCTCTGGCATCAACAAGGCATTTCCGCCCACAGAACTGCCAATCACTGGATATTTCTTCTTTTCCGGACCATTCTCTGTAAACCCTAGAGATGGTTGTGCGTGAAAATCCCAGTAGATCAGCAGTTTCTGAAATACTCATACCAGCCCTTCTGGCACCAACAATCATGCCACGTTCAAAGTCACTCAAATCACCTTTATTCCCCATACTTATGCTCGGTTTGAACTGCAGGAGATTGTCTTAAACCATGTCTACATGCCTAAATACACTGAGTTGCCGCCATGTGATTGGCTGATTAGAAATTAAGTGTTAACGAGCAGTGGGACAGGTGTACCTAATTAAGTGGCCGGTGAGTGTGTATCTCCTGGTAAAAGTCTATTGAATTATTTCAAAACGGAGAATTCGCCGTTGAATCAAATATTTGTTTTCATCTAGAAAGTGGATTTCATTCCATTTACCAGTCAATGTTGTGCACGAATAACAATAAGAGTCAATTTGGGATATGGAACACAGCACGACATGCAGCACACATTAGCCTTCGCTTTTGTTTTTTTTGTGGGTGGGGGATGAGGTGTTCAAAAGCCCCTTCAACGTTGGTCCTTGTTCAAAGACCCCCTGTCGCCTATGTCAGTACAGCCGCTGCCGATGTCTGTAACCCCCGGAATTAGATTGGTCCCTGCACAAAAGCACCGGCTTCAGTCGTTAATTAATGCTCGCAAAATAGCGAGTGGGATTGTTACCGCTTTTCAACCAAAAAACAATTTTTGTTAGTGTGAAATGAGGGCAGTTCTCCATCTGGAACACAAACATTCATTATTGTTTGTATTGGTGAGATCAAGGTAAACAACAGATTCCTCACAAACTCTTTTGACGGGCTACTGTAGAATAATTACTTGCTCCTATGTATATGATTACCAAAAAAGACTGTTAAATAGAATATTGATGAATTCCCCGGTCTCTGGGGTATATATGCTATTGGAGGAAAAAGACCCAGAGGTAAAAGAATGATTACATTTGCCGATGTCTCTCCGCCGCCTAATTAAAAGATCTAAGGAATATCCCTGGTGGGGAAAACGTTTCACTGTTTCATCCTAATGCAGAACCGTCCCGTTGCATATGATCCAACAGTGGACGCGAGAACAGACAAATCAATGTAGTCTAAAGTCTGCTCCCAAGCGCCCCAAATGGTGACGAGTGGAATTCATTTTGAATAAGAGGGCAGAAAGCAATGCTATGAGTCGGCTTCAAATAGCCATAAAAGTATTAATTCATTCACAGGCATGCAAACTGGTTAGGGGTGAAAAAGGTGACAAAGTAACATGGACACACGGCATGCGCGGAAAAGTGCATTTCATAGTGCAACCAGAGACATCTCGAATTAAACACAGTACATAATAATTGAAAATATACAAGTCTAAATCTCTCATCCTAAAATCAGCAAATATAAGACCTATTAAGTAGCAAATTATACAAAATCTAAATTATAATTTATACAGTATGTCCCATTTGCATAAAGCATAGAACAGCTGTACACCGGTCTCTCGCTATTGTCAGTCATTTGTTGTCACGGGAAGAGAGTGGCGGTGATAGGTCTAGGTCATCGGACTAGAGCAGGGGTCCCCAACCTTTTTTGCACCACGACCGGTGTTATTTGGGTCTTTTTTTCACGGACCAGTGTTCTGACATATTTGCAACCCATCAAAAATAGCAACGATGTGATTCTGCGCATGCGCGTAACGTTAAACATACTGTAGCCAGTGTTTTCGTCAACAATGATGACAAAAATATTGAATGAATGAACACTTTTTTCATGACAATGACGAGATGATAACGAGCTAAAAACATGTTTTGAGACAACGAGATGAATGCCGGTTTTCGACTGATGAGACAAGAAATATGAAAATGCGCAATAGTTTCGGTCACATGTTCACAATGTTTGACATTTTTATGTGTAGTTAGCCTGCATCGTAGCAGTGTCTGGTTGTGTCACTCATGTGATGTGCTGTGCCCCCCGCCCCCGACTCACCAGTGTCTCTTCTTCACTCTCCATGCAGGCTTGTACACAGGTAGGATTTGTTTTCTTATCTCGGCCAGAGAAAATATGCAGTGTTGCTTCTAGACTTTAAAGTCTATGCTGAGTGATCATCACACACTAAATGTCACTCGTAGCATTAGCATAGCATTCACGTTCACATTAGCATTAGACCAATGTTCACGACCAGTGCCTCTAACTCTGACATTTAAAAAAAATTTTTTTACATACAGTTTGTTGTGTCCAGGTGGGTATAATTAATCAAAAATAATGTACCGTTTTCCTGCTGAGTGTTTATTATCACCAAGTTGGCGTTGTCCATGCAGACGCTAGAATAAGTGCTTGTCTGTCAATGTTCATTCAAAATAATTAGAAACCTTCATTTATTTCTTTATTTTTGGAGCGTAGACTTTTTTATTTTACAGACTAATTTTAAAGATACTTTTAGTAATTGTTGACTAAAACTAGAATAAATTAGTCTTGAATTTCATCAACAAAAACTACACGAAGACACATTTTGAGATGACTATAATATGACATACAAAAGACTAAGACGAAAATTAAAAGGGCTACCAAAAACAACACTGATGCTAATGTGAATGCTATGCTAATGCTACTAATTACATTTAGAGTGTGATGATCACTCAACACACCTTTAATGGCTAAAGCAGCATCGCATGTTCTCTCTGGCCAAGAATTTTTATTTTACATACGAAAATATTTTTCGTAATTGTTGACTAAAACGAGAAGAAATTAGTCTTGAATTTCATCAACAAAAACTTGAAGACAAACACATTCTGAGATGACTATAATATGACAGACTAATCAGTATTATCGTCCAAAAGAGACGAACTTTAAAAGGGCTGCCAAAAACAGCACGGATGCTAACGCGAATGATATGCTAATGCTATGAGTTACATTTAGAGTGTGATGATCACTCAGTACAGACCTTTAGTGGCTAAATCAACATTGCATATTCTCTCTGGCCAAGATAAGAAAACAAATCTTACCAGGTGTGCATGTGTGCAAGCTGCAGTAACTGGAGACGAAACTGGTGAGTCGTGGAGGGAGGGCACTGCATGTCACGAATGACACAACCAAACAATGCTACGATGCAGGCTAAGTACACATAAAATTTCACACATTGTGAACACGTGACTGAAAAACTATTGCGCATTTTTGTCTCGTTCTTGTCTCGTCAGATGAAAAACTGGCATTAGTCTTGCTATGGTTTAGTCTTCCAAAACACATTTAAACAACAATGTATGTCGCTGGTATCCCCGTGATAAAGGTGCTGTCTTTCCTGTTAAAAGCGACGTCCACGTTGCAATTTATCCACAACATGACGCACGGTGTTATTTCGTCTTGTTGGGAAACGGGAGTCGACTCGTACGGATGTGTCAAAAATGACAGAGGAGAGTGAATTAGCAAAAGGCCTCATTCTCCGCTAATAAAACAGATGGCACCCGTGACGTTCTCCGCTCGCTTTGATTCGCCGACAGGTGCCAATCAGAGGCACGTCGACGCCTGAACACGGACGTTACGCGCTTCATTACGCTACCTCATTAGGCAGGCGGAAGCGAGGAGGTCCATTCGTCTGAATCCAAATCAATATTCCACTCTCTGGGCAAGCTGAGAGAAAACAATGATCCAAACATGGATGCAATGCTTCAATTGAATTTCAGGGGCAAGCGGGAGGAAAACAAAAAAACAAAACAATCTTTACTTCGCAAATGAGCATTTGTTGTCTTTTTGTTATCAAAAGTCAGCAGGGAAGAGACTGGAGGTGTCCAAGTCCTGATTGGAGGCTTGGGCCGCCAGACCTAAACAATTCAATTGAAGAACACAGATTGGTTATTTGTCTCAATCGGCCAAATAACTCCTCTAACATTCATTCTAATTAGTTTCAATTGAACAGGCCGTGTTCTGGGAAGCGGGGCGAGCTGTGGTCAGTGCTCAGAAGATCGTCAGGATTGATTGGATTACTAGGCTCTGAAGTCTATTCAATTGAAACGTCTCCAGTGAATTCAAACACACTCGGTGAAGTGAAAAATGACCTCAGAACACCGTGGCGGAGCCATTAGGCGGCCGCCACCGCAAAGCCGCACAAAAATATCGGGGTCGGATGGCGTTTGATTGACAAATAGCCTCAACTACAGCAGGCACTTCAGAGTGATAAACTTCCTGGTTCCATCAACTTAAAGTGCGTACGACAGGAGAAAAAAAGTCTTAAATAGGATTATTATTATGTGAATTAGAATCATATTTTGAGACGATTTCGCTATATACAACAATTTAGCAAAGCGCAGATGACGAGAAATTAGTCGTTTAATCTGCCGGTTTAGCCACACATAACATTATAGGGCTCTAGCGTCCCCAACAGGTGGCTGACGTCAGCGGAGTCACGATTTTATCTGATTTAGTATGCAGCCCATTGAGGGGAATTATTCACAACGAGGAAAATGTGACGAAGAGAGCCGCAAAATGTCATTGTTTCAGTCTCTCTACTCCAATATTTTTAAAGGATATTATTTTTATCCAAGTATTTTTCCCCAGTAGCTAAATAAATGGCATGGTCAGGAACAAAACCAAAATTATTTCAATGTTTTGTTTCTTTTTTTAAGGTGAAAGACGAGGTAACAACGCAAAGGTTAAAACAGAACAGATTAGTACTATATGAATGGGATACCATGTGCGGTGCCCAGACTGCCGTTAGGAGTACATCCAGTTTTCTTTGGGTGGGCAGAGCGTGTCCGTGGGTGGGCACTGCCCACCCCTGGTAACGCCCTGCTCTAAGTCAAAAGGGATTGGATGCCTCTCGAAGTCAATGGCAGCCAATGAGTTCATACTGAAAAGTAAAATTCATACAAAACCAAAAATTGGTGAATTTCTTAAAAGTCAACCGTAAAAAAAAAAAGTCATTTTACAGTAATTATGGGTTTTAAATTATAGTTTTACTTGCCTTATCTCTGTTTGATTTCACGTTCATTCCTTCTTGGCAGCATTCCTGAGTTAAGTCAAGCATCTTGACAGACAAACTGCTTCTTAAGGATGCCCGTCTGTCAGTGCTAACGCATGGCAGAATAAGAGGCTTGTCAGCCTTGTTCCCTATTAAATCATCATCACTACTACCTCCACTCTGTTAGAAAAAAAATAATAATAAAAACAAACTTCCAAAGAACTGTTCAGAAAAATATTTCAAAAGGTATTCACTCAATGCTATAAGGAATAAATTAGAATACCCCAGTTATACATTGATGTGCAAAATTGCGGTGTCCTGACCTCGACTCTCACAGCGATGTCCTTCAGGGACCTGTGATTGATGCATGTTTTTGCTGCGGATTTGCCCCTTGAACTCAAACCCGCATCTACTGCGACGAATGCTCAAAAGCAAAACTGGCTCTTACACAGAGTGTTTGTCAAAAAACACCTTCTTTGATAGCTTCCTACTTTTACCTACTCTTGGTATCACCTAAAAAAGACAAAACAAAAAAAAAAAAAGGATGTGTTCGTGGATTTCTAATTGCAAGCCAAATGAGAGGAGGAAAAAAAAATACGACGCAACCTCTTGGAGAAAACACAGGATTTCTTGTGTCTGCCACTAAGAAAAAAGCCTCTGATTGCACTGTGATCATGTACACCTTCTTTTGCAATTTTTCCGAGGTAAATAAGGGCAGTGTTTTTCAACCGGTGTGCCGCCGTGAGAGATTAATGTTGCATTTATATTAGGGCTGTCAAAATTATCGCGTTAACGGGCGTTAATTAATTGTTTTAATTAATCACGTTAAAATATTTGACGCAATTAACGCAGATGCCCCGCTCAGGGAGTTTTAAATGACAGTACACATTGAAACGCTCACTTGTTGTGTTTTATGGAGTTTTGCCGCCCTCTGCTGGCGCTTGGGTGCGACTGATTTTATAGGCATCCATGAGCATTGAGTAAGTAATTATTGACATCAACAATGGCGGGCTACTAGTTTATTTTTTGATTGAAAATTTTACAAATTTTATTAAAACGAAAACATTAAGAGGGGTTTTAATATAAACTTTCTCTAACTTGTACTAACATTTTTCTATTAAGAACTACAAGTCTTTCTATCCATGGATCGCTTTAACAGAATGTTAATAATGTTAATGCCATCTTGTTGATTTATTGTTATAATAAACAAATACTCCTTATGTACCTTATGTTGAATGTATATATCCATCTTGTGTCTTATCTTTCCATTCCAACAATAATTTACAGAAAAATATGGCATATTTTATAGATGGTTTGAATTGCGATTAATTGCGATTAATTACGATTAATTAATTTTTAAGCTGTAATTAACTCGATTAAAAATTTTAATCGTTTGACAGCCCTAATTTATATATATCTATAATATATATCTCCTGCAGTTCAAACCGAGCATCAGTATGGGGAAGAAAGGTGATTTGAGTAACTTTGAACGTGACATGGTTGTTGGTGCCAGAAGGGCTGGTCTGAGTATTTCAGAAACTGCTGATCTACTGGGATTTTCACGCACAACCATCTCTAGGGTTTACAGACAATAGTCCGAAAAAGACAAAATATCCAGTGAGCGGCAGTTCTGTGGGTGGAAATGCCTTGTTGAGGCCAGAGGTCAGAGGAGAATGGCCAGACTGGTTCCAGCTGATAGAAAGGCAACATTAGCCACGTTTACATGCTGACTTTTATTCATACCGATTCAAATAATTCCGAATGGAAATTTCAGATCAGCTGTTTACATGTCACTTCATCTATTCCGATCCAGCGTTTACATGTGTCTGCCTTTATTCCGAAAGGACGTTTGACAACTGCCGTCTGACATGCGCAGATTAATCAAAATAAAGCGTCACGTTGCAAAACATGGAGATTGATCGTCAGATCAGCTGCTGTTTTAACTTTTCGAGTGGAAACAAAACTTCAGAATGACACGCCGTTCATTTATAAAGTTGTGTGGGTGCGCTGTGCATGTGCTTGGAAGCCATGTTGCAAGTGACGTTACTTACGTCACCGAGTGACGTCACCACGTCAGTACGGAGCATGTGCAGAAAGAACGCAACCAGACACCATTCCGCTTCCCTGTTTACATGATATAATTTTACTTCTAATCGGTTTGGGAAAAGGAATATTCCACCCCTGTGAAACGGAATGAAATTCCATTCGGTTTGGGCCTGTTCATTCCGAATGAGGTGTTTATATGGAACACATTTATTCGGTTTGAACAAATATTCCGATTGTAATTGGAATATTTGGCTCCATGTAAACGTGGCAAGTGACTCAAATAACCACCCGTTACAACCAAGGTAGGCAGAAGAGCATCTCTGAACGCACAGTACGTCGAACTTTGAGGCAGATGGGCTACAGCAGCAGAAGACCACGCCGGATGCCACTCCTTTCAGCTAAGAACAGGAAACTGAGGCTACAATTTGCACAAGCGCATCAAAATTGGACAATAGAAGATTGGAAAAACGTTGCCTGGTCTGATGAGTCTCGATTTCTGCTGCGACATTCGGATGGTAGGGTCAGAATTTGGCGTCAACAACATGAAAGCATGGATCCATCCTGAATCCATCCTAATAAAGTGGCCGGTGAGTATATTATATATATTTATATATATATTAGTATTGGCCAAAAGTTTGGAAACCTCTAAGGTGGATACTTTAAAGAATGTAGAATTAAAACCTGTTTTCAGTTATTTCATTTTTTTTTTTTTGCCATTACACATGTTCGTTCATAGTTGCGATGTCTTCAGTGAGAATTTACAATTGTAATGAAAATATATGAAACGCAAAAATGATGAAGTGTGTCCAAACTTTTGACTTTTGTTTCAGTCTTTTCAACATGCTTTTCGCCCAGTCTCACAAATGTAAAACTCCGCCTATGATTACAAACTCTAACTATAAAATGTACTGTACATAATTACCAGGGGTGCACATAATTTTTTTGCCCAGGTTCTCAGAGGAGGACCTGGAGATGTGACTTGGTCCTCATTGAGCTTGAGAGCCGACCCGCCTGATGCGATAAATTTATGACAAGCTTTACTTAGAGCCAATTAACTTTAATTAATTATATTAACAATTAATGCTTGATTAACATCAACTGGCACAACAAAACTGGCATTACTTTGAAGTGAAATGTAAAGAAATAAGAAGCACCAATTCAAAATAAAGGGCATTATGCGGCTCCCACATTAACTCCAAGCCTTTTTAAAAGTGGGATATCCTCCTCATAGGACCTCATTGAACGTGCATGTTTAGCTTTGTAAAATGCGAGCAAAAACACGTTTGTCAGTGCATGTCGCTGTTCATTACCTTTATTCCACCACTTGTCCATAGGGCGAGTGGGGTCCTGTTTGACATCGATAGTTTGCTTAATTGCCACATGCTCTCTGTTTTTTTCGTGCTTTTCAAAGTTTGGATGGCTGAAATTCTTTGACCCTACATAAAATGCGCTGCTCTTATCGGCGACATTGGGATTCTCACGGCACATTTTGTACCGCATTTCCGTGCGAGCATCATTTGCTTCTAGCCATGGTACCTCCTGTAGCCACTTTTCAGCAAAAGTCCTTTTTTTCGGTAGCTCCGGTGACGTCTCTGTCGTCTGTCTGTCTTTTGACGGGGGTGGGGGAACACGGAAGTAATTTAGTGATGGCCAAATGAAGCCTCATGAAGCAATGAAGCTTTGCAGCCAATTGGTTTGCACATGTAGCAAAGCTTCATGGTGCTTCATTTACCCTATAGCGCCATCAAGTGGTCTAGAAGCCCAAGAGGTCAACATTGTTAAGAATTCAATCGCTATTTGCTTAAGACAAAGATATGAATGTGCTTGTGTTAGTAATTTAGTATGTGAACAAAATACAACAAGTGCTAAGGGTAATTTGTTATTCATTTTTATTTAGAAATAATAGCTTTCCCACAGTGGCTGTCTTTAAACAGTTTCTTTTTTTTGTGGAAAATATTTCACCAGCTTTAGAAAATATTCTTTCACAAGGCATAAATGAAGCTGGGGTGCAGAGAAATGTGAGTGCCAGTTTATATAAATTTGGGTAGGTATTCTTTTGTGCCGCCCAGTACACTAATGGATTGTTCATTCTGTTGATGTTTGGTTCAGATAGGTACACACACACACTCACATTTATATTAAAGTAGTTTTTCTCCCTTACCTTATTGAAAGCAATCAAATCAAAATGTTCCCATATGGGGGAGGATTGCTCTTTTCGCGCAGGTTCCATCGCAAGCAAAGGACAAGGCTCGAAAAAAGATTGCACTGGTTGCACTGTTGCGCACAGATGCAACAAGTACAGGAGCCCGAAATCCACAAAATGTGAGATAACAGGCGATCGCCATTGCGTTTTGCAACCAATTTATACCGTAGTCTGTCCTGTTTTTGCAATGTGCGCCAAACGTTGGATCACTTCCGAAGCACTCACGAGATTCAGCCGGCCGCCGGCGAGGCTTCCCACGTCATCATTTCCGGGTTTTGCCGAAATGAAGCGTGCCTCGCTACAAGCTTCGTGGAAACCCCCCTCCCATTACTCGACACAAGCTTCGGAACCTCGGCTCATTTCGTCCCATCACTAAAGTAATTACTCAGTGTGGCCTGCCTCTTCAAAATTTTGAGAAGTTTATTTTCTCGTGTCCGCCGCAAATACAGTGGTCAGCCATCGGTACGCAAAAGCGTATGGAAGCCGTTGAGGGCCAGCGCATTTGTCTACGTCCGGTACGCATGCGCGCATGCGGACCACTTATGTGCACCCCTGATAATTACACATATTATAAAGGCTGGTTACAAACTGTAGAAGTGCTGCCTGTCTCGTTACCTGTCGGCTTTGTTTCGAGTTTTTTCTCATTGTGCTGTAATTCCAAATGCTTCCTTGTTGAATTGGAAGTAAGCCTGTCGCAATATGCAATAATTCCATTTATTGCGCGATAAATGAAAATGAAGGCAGTAATTTTTCCGCTGCGATTTATCGCCTCGAGTGCGCGCGTGCGGCAGACGTGCTGTTAAAAGTTCGGATTCCTCGTTACCAACTGCGCAAAATGCATCTTTGTTCCAGGTTCGGCAAAAACTAGCGCCGGAGCCAATCGTACCCATTATATCCTATTGTTCAACGTATACCGGCCGCGTCAGTGCTCCGGAGTGACTGTGGACCATCTATGGCACGCCGGTGTTGTTGACGTGTGGGCGCTCCCGTCAGGAGTGACATTTCACGCGGGGCGGCTATTTTTCGGCACAACGCCGGATATTTACAACGAAGTCCGCCAAAACATTGTTACAGACTTGGCTGCTACGAACAACCTCGCTTTGACAACGAACAACTGAATGAAATTAAGAGCGCTGTACTTCAAACTAGTCCTGTTTATGAAAGTCGATTGTCATATGCTGGTGTTGTGTAGTAATGAGCAGACGCAGCGGTGCTTGCTAACTTTTTTAATGCGCGCACACACTAGATATCATGAAATGGCAAACTAGATGTGCTACGTCCCATGCCATTGGCTACGTGAGCCCAGAGTGATTATGGGACACGTAGTCCATATACTACATCAATGAATTCTAAACAGTCATGACTGAATGGAAGTTAAGAAGGCCAAATCAATCCATACCAGTGACTATAGATAATGTTGCAAATATTGTTAATTCAGTACGTGACACAGATGGATTCGGACCACAAATAGGATGTCTTGCTCATGTAGTAAACCTAGCTGCCTAGAGAGCTGTAGCAATCAAAAATGTGCCCTGCCTCACTTTACAAACAGTAAAGATTGTTCTCAGCACTTTTATACAATTTTTTTTCAGATCAGTCAGAAGTAAGCACATAAATATTATGCACTAAAATGCATGTTTATGTGATGGCCATTTAATTTTTGCTCATTAGCAAAAAAAAAAAAAAAAAAAAAAATTGTTATTTTTTTACAGAGCATTAAATGTATTGAATCGGATCGAAAATCGTGTCCCCCGTATCAAAAATCGTACCGAACCATGACTTAACTGTATCGTTGCATCTCTATGGAACACCATTGCAGAAGCTATGACGGGAAAAGTTTTCATTTGCCTAAATGCTTAAGTTATTAAGTGCCTTTTTTTTTTTTTTTTCATTTTATTTATTCTGTGTTACTGTGCGGTATCAATATTGTTGTTTTTTACTTAAGAGACGTGGTCTATTGTTTTTAGTCGTGATTTCTTAAAAAGTATTTTTGAATTTAAGAGTAAATATTTATCGCGTTTAAATGGGTGTACTTGATCTATTAATATATACTGTATTCGCACTGTGTTATTGTAAATTGGTTAAAAAAAAAATTGGGGAGGCGCAATAATATCGCATATCGCAATAATTTATGAGAATAATTACCGCTCACCAAAATTTGTTATCGCGACAGGCCTAATTGGATGTCGAGTTTTTAGCGGTCGACAGTCTTTCTGAGCCAGCGCAGAGTTTGCAACGCACTGAGATATTTTTGTCATCTTTACTGGACGGATATGTGAAGTAATGGCTGTATCTCCAGTGAGCAAATGCAGCCGTTTGTTGTATCTCTCCGGTTCCTTTACTGTTAGTATCCTGCTAGGTAGACAGGCGTGCACCAAGCATGGTAATACACGTGACCAGTTTTTTTTCCGATGAGAAAACGTGAGATGTGATGTCACTCCCAAACTCAAGAGCAGTATTTTCTATTCAAATGCTCTTCATACATGACTACAGTATTCTTCATTCTACATACAGTATGAGGCAACAAGAAAATAGTAACGCACAGGCACTGATGAAACTAACTTTAATCAGATTACTGGCTTGGAAAAATGAACGCGTTAAACTGCTCGTTACTGAAAGAAAGTAATCCGATTACAGTAACGCGTTACTGACAACACTGCACGCCACAAACTAAATGTTCGTCTCTATGGTATGATGTGTCACTCCAACATACTGTGCTTCTTTGAAACTATCACTTTCTCATTTGGAGAGAGTGGTAGTGGGATTTTTCAGGCAGTTTAGTGCATTTCACAAACAGCAGAAAAATCATGGCTATGTTAGTTTTTGAGCGAATAAATGGAAATTTATTGATTCACTGCTTTTAAGTCTTTTGTCATGATTTCCACAATGATTGTCGTGTGTTAAAAGCCAAGTAATCTCAGCTATCACTTGATCCCAGTTCTTCGAGGGCAGCCACGGTCCAGTAGAAAGTAGAAACCCTTTTGCTACAAAGAATGGCTTTACCCCCTGAGATCAGCCGACTCTTACGGTGACGCTGCTATGTCAGTGGGGTGGTAGACTCAAAGGGTCTGCTTTTGTACCAATTACACTTTGGGAACCTGGTTACCTCAGAGTCCAATACTCAGCTCTGCGGGGTACATCAGTGTCCGAACGGACTCCCTACAGTACCTCTACTCGCAATAGAGATTTTAAGGAACATTCTGGCAGGTGGGCAACATTGGGGAGAAAAACATTCATACATGTCACGCAAGCAGGCGAGAAGCCGAAACTGAATTATGCATTAGGTGTATATAGTGATATTCCTACGAGGTGAGGACAGGACTATAAATAAACTCAAGGCTCAAAAATGGACGACAGGTGAGAATTAACTGAAAGCGGTGAGACAGGAAGTAAAAGACCATAAAAGACATGTTGTTAACAAAGGATTTTTTTTTTTTTTTAAAAACAATGCTGAACGACCAAAGGGCGAGATCATTTTACGCCACGCAGCAGGGGCGACACCACCACCGCTAATTAGCACGTTTTCCTCTGCATAATTCTCACTTGGTGGATTATTTACGTACCCGCCGACAGCCATTAACTTCAGCGGCTAAATGAAAAGGAGACGTTATAAATTCCCTCAATTGGAGCGTGTTTAGATAGCGCTAAATCTTTGCAGAAGTGGTTTTAAGCACGCACACTTGACGGGGCGTCTGACGGCTGTTTGCACGGGCTAACACGGAGCTCCATTTTGAGGGCTTTTAACCTTTTCGTGCACGAATTATTATTATCATTTTAATCCTCATTTAACTCCTTGGCTGCTATTGACGGCAACAGACGTCTGAAGGGAAATGGTATTTTTCATAGGCGGAGTTTGAGTTTTGGGGAAGGGGGGGGGCACAACTTGTTGATGACCTCAAAACACAGTGTCAGCCAAAAAATTAACTTACAAGAATATTTATAATAAGTTGATAATGAGCGTGTTTTTGTTTCCCATCATTCTTGAGGCGAATTTTAAATCAGGCTGCTTAAGACAGCTATACTTTTCTCCAAGATCGTCATCCATTGAATATGGTACGCACGCCGGTGTCGTTCCAATGTAGTTACCCCAGTCAAAAATTGTATCCCCTGGGCGGAACCATATGCAGGTAGATCTGTGTCTTTATTATTCAATCAATAAAGGTTGCTTCAATAAAAAGAAAAGTTGCTTCAATCAAAATATATATTTTCAATAAAAAAAGTCACTTCAATCAAATGTGTTTAAATGCAAAAAAATAAATTTGAAAATCAAAAAAACATGTTGAAAGCTATTTTTCTTTGAATTTTTTTTTTTAATTGGGGTCGGTTTTTTTTGTGTTTTTTTTGATTAAAGCAACTTTTTTATATTGACGTAATGTTGATTTGTGTTTGGGAACTGGGCCACATTTTGGCTAGGACGTTTAGTTAATTATAGTGTATAATTATAATTATAATGCGAAAAAATATTTGAGATTGAAAAATTAGCATTTGAACACTTAATTTTTCATTGAAAAAGTTTTCTTTGATTGAGGCAATCCTTTTTGTGTTTGGGCCATATTATGGGTAGGACATTTGTGTCTACATAATTCAATGCCAAAAAAAGTTGCTTCACTCAAAATAAACAAATAAATAAATAAATAAAATTGTCCTCCTTTTTTTTTTATTTTCTTTCTTTTTTTTTAAATGATATGCAAAGCAAATGACCATCTAAAGTCACGATCTGTTATAATATATATAATGTAATAATTTGGACCCATTATAAAAAAAATTTTTTTGTTCATTTCAATTATTTTTGTTGCAGTTTTATTGCTTTACAACTTTTATATACAGTATATATAGGAAAGTCAATTTCATGCAATGACACTTGGCCACTGGGGGAAAGGGGGGTGTGGGGGGGATGGCCCCCCTGGTTGCCGAAAAGTCCGCTTATTGCATTTTTTGCTAATTAGAGGTGTTTGAAAAAAAATTGATTCTGAGATATATTACAGTATTACGTCACGCAAATCTCGTATCGATTCAAAATCCGTCTGAATGGATCTGTGCACGTGTGCTTTTGGTGGAAATAAACAACGTGGCTGCACTTCTGCACCCGTGCAGTAGTTGGCAGCACGCAGCAGCATTGCCTTGCAGTCCTTTGAAGTACCGTAATTTCCGGACTACAAGTCGCTACTTTTTTCCCTCGTTTTGCTTCCTGCGGCGTGTGCAATGATGCGGCCAATTTGTGCATTTTTCTGACGGCCGCCAGGGGCGCTCGAGCATGGAATGTGGGAGTGAGACACATGGAATATATGTGTCGCGGAAAACGCTAGTTTGCACTACTACCGCTAGTTTAACTTTGTGCGTTGTGCCTGAATAGAGGTGGCGGACCCTCGTCTTTGTGCCTGAGTAGAATTGGCAGACCTGCATCATGGAAAATGCTAGAAGAAATTAAATTGGCCATCCGAGCTGTATGGGACTCTTTGATGACGAGCGGCGAGAGATCGTTTGCCAAGACTCGCCGCATGCGAAGAGCAGCTTTTGCACAGGTTTGCCGGGGGAGCCTGGCAGCGTGAAGCGCTGTGAAAGAGTCCGCCATCACCAACGGGTTTTGAGGGGCCAGTCTGCTGCGAGGAGGACGGCACAGGCTTGGAGCATTGAAGGCGAAGGCGAAGAAGAGACTGAGTAGGTGCGTGCGTGGCGAAGTGCATCTGAGCGTCTTCATATCCGACACTGAGGGTGAATCTTTTCATGGTTTGATGCACAGGAGGAAGATGAAGATTGCTAACAAAGACTTTTATGTGTTTATTAAACAGCAAATTTAGTGCTGCACCGCCATGCTGATGCTATGTAACTTCCGTGCCGCTGCTATATAACTGCCGTGTTTGCCAGTGCTGTTTGGAACGAAAAGTTAAGGTGTGTTATTAAACGTTTCAAAACTGTATTTCTTTGTCAATGTCTCTTGTTACTAAGTGGGCACACGTGGCTTAAAGGCAGGAGAGGCTTATGTATGTACAAAATGTTTTTTCCTTTAAAAATGTATTGGGTGAGGCTTGTAATCAGGGGCGCCCAATAGTCCAGAACTTACGGTAACTACACCGATAGAATCATCTGAGTAAAGATTTGTGTACGTCACCCTCTAGTGGTTGCTCGGATTAGTCCTTTTATAAATCTGAAATTTGGACTCATTTTTGCTATGGGTGCAACAGTGTTGTTTTTGGCAGTCCTTTTAATTTTTGTCTTAGTCTTATGGACCAAAATACTTATTAGTCTTAGTCATATTCTAGTCATTTCAAAATCTTTTAGGCCTTCGTCTAGTTTTAGTCGACGAAATCTCATGCAAACTTGATTTAGTGTCAGTCGACAGTTGCTCAAAATGTTTTCATCTGTAAAATTCAAAGTTGTAGTCCAAAAATAAAGGTTTTCAACAATTTCAAATGCTACCTCGGCTGTGAGTGCTGGAGAAATAATTGTGGCACGCAGCTGAGTGAACTAGATCCAGAGTAAAATTTGACTCGCCATTTGTTTCTACATCCGATGGCACGATGATACACGAGCCGCACGCGGCACTTTACAATCTGCTTGTTTTCTGTTTTCCACCAGTAGAAGACCGAACCTAACAAAATGTCATGCTCAAAGTGGACAACGAAAATCGCCGTTTCAATGAGGAATGGACTGACAAATATGCATCCATTTTATCAACTGCAAGTACCAAACCTAGTGCCTAGTATGCTTCAAGACAGTTGCTCTGATAAAAAGTGAAAATGTGAAACGCCATTATGTTAAAGAGCAAAGCTCTTTTGAAGAGAACTTTCCTCCTGCATCAGAATTGAAAAGGCAAGAAATTAAAAGGTTAAAGCAGTCATATCAAGAGTCAAAGAAGGTTATTGTTAAATCTATGACACAACAACAAATTGCATCGGAGTGCTCACTCAGAGTGTCGTGGGTGTTGGCCAAACATAAGTTGTTCTCTGATGGAGAAATAATAAAAGTGTATGACTGAAGTGATTGCAGCAATGTTTGAAGGAAAAGAAGAGGAAATGACAACAAAAATAAAACAAATCTCACTTTCAGATTTATCAACCACAAGACGCACTGAAGTACTAGCTGATGATGTGAGTAAACAGCTTTGTGACCCCCAAATGCCATTTCTCTCACTGAGCAGTGTTTTACAGCTAAAGATACTGTCAATAAATATTATGTTTGCACCTTAATGACAGAGCTTGTCATTTATGTTCTGTACATGTGAACATGTACTGTACTACTTGCATTTTTTTTGTCCAGCAGTGTTTTACAGTTACAAAATATACTGTCAATAGTTATTGTTTCCACCTTAATGACAGCTCTTGTCAATTATTTAGTGTACATGTGTAAACATTGTACTTGCATGGTTTTTTGTTTTTGTTGTTGTTGTATTTTTATTTTAAGTCAAGAAAATGTTTTGTTTATGCATTTTTATTTAATCAGAATGTGAACTGTATTTTTGTTTGGTTAAAAGAAAACCACCTTTATCACCTTTGAACTGCCTTGTACTTCACCGACATTATTAAATGGGCCAATGCTTGTATGACAAAAAATAATTGTGGACCTTCAAGATTTGTATTTGAGGATCCCTGCTCTACGGGAAACCACTTCCAGCGCCCCTCTCTTAATGACTCTGGTTTTAACTTTTTTACTTAGGCCTTCTTAATTTTACTTTCGGTACAGTTGATTGTTTTTATGGGCACGAGTTCAGCAGCAGAGCCGTTTAATAAACATTGTAACTTGCCTAGCCTCAAGTATCTCCTTGGCCGCACAGTGTTGCTATCCACCCGATATTTCACAACTTACCCGTTCTGGCCGCAAATCTATAGAACTTGGTTTCATTTATTCACTCTCAATTTATTTTTGATTGTTCTTGACTTGGATTAAATTGTCAGCATCTTAAAAAGTCATTGTTTGAGCTTTTCTTCAGCTTATCAATGTTAGTGTTCTGGGAGTCAGATAGTTGTTACAGCAAGAACGCGCGTCTGTGTGTGTGCAATGCAAAATTATTGCAGAGCAATATCCTTATAAAAAGTGACTTTATGGCTAGCACTGGAAAAAAATACCCTCAACGTAATGATAAGTAGCAAACTAATACCTGTTATGCCATGTTTTACAAAACTGCAGGCACAGGAGACCTGTAATAGGGATAATGTGACATACGCTGTGCTGTACTGCATTGCTGCCAAAGGGCTCCAATATGTGAAAATCAGTCAACTATGGCAAGTTAATGTTGACAAGAAAATGAGTCTAATCTGCAAAGGACTTCAAAGTTAGACTGGTACTGTGTGAAAATACAGTGCTGGCCAAAGTATTGGCACCCATTCATTTATTTTGCTTGCAATGAAAAAACACAAAAGACAATTAAAAAAACAAAAAACAAAAATCATTATCATTTTACACAAAACTCCAAAAATGGGCCTGACAAAAGTATTGGCATCATGGCATGCTTCTTTAATTTGTGTAATTAACAGCACCTGTTACCTGTGGCACATAACAGGTGGTGGCAATAACAAAAGCACACTTGCAGCCAGTTGAAATGGATTAAAGTTGACTTAACCTGTCTTGTGTCCTTGTGTGTACCACATTGAGCATGGAGAAAACAAAGAAGACCAAAGAACTGTCTGAGGACTTGAGAAGCAAAATTGTGAGGAAGCATGGGCAATCTCAAGGCTACAAGTCCATCTCCAAAGACCTGAATGTTCCTATGTCTACCGTGCACAGTGTAATCGATAAGTGTAAAGCCCATGGCACTGTGGCTAACCTCCCTAGATGTGGACGGAAAAGAAAAATTGGCAAGAGATTTCAATGAAAGATTGTACGGATGGTGGATAAAGAACCTCAACTTGCATCCAAACAAGTTCAAGCTGGCCTGCAGTCCGAGTGTACAACAGTGTGAACACGTACTATCCGTAGGCGTCTGCATGAACTTCTGACCCAGAGACATAAAAAAGCCAGGCTGGAGTTTTCCAAAACATACCTGAGAAAGCCAAGAACATTTTGGAAGAATGTTCTTTGGTCAGATGAGACAAAAGTAGAGCTTTTTGGAAAAAAGGCATCAACATAGAGTTTATAGGTGAATGGAGAAAAACACCTGTAACCTTTGACAAGACCTTTTTGTTACCCGCACTGGTTCCACATATATAACTGCACATACTGTATATATAACAATAACTGCCTTTGAGAGTGCCTTTAGGAGTAACTCACTATGTATTAAAGTACAACGAGTAAACCAATCATATTTGGACACGAGACTCATACGAGTGAACCAGTAAGATTGCAGGCAGTGTGTCTCCTGAGAGCAAGGGCTGGCCACCTCTGTTCCCACGTGACGTGTGCCAATAAAGAGCCGGACATTTCCGGGCCACGCCAGAGTCTGTCGTTGGATTGACGGGTAATCGCTCGGCTTTGTTCCTTGGATTCTTAGACCTGGAGTGCGGGCTCTCCACTCATTGTCAACAGGTAGGAGCTTGATTCATTACCAGTGAACTCATTGTGCTTTAACTGTGGCGTGGGGGTATTAGCTTTTACAACTACACATCTAGCGCCATTGTTTAATGTACTTGTGTGTGTTTTAACTGTATCGTGGGGGTTCTAGACGTTATCAGTGACTATCTAGACCTAGTGCTGTGGTTATTCTGTGTTAGGCTTGTTTTCTTTTGCTTGCCTTTGTGGGATTGTAATCAATAAACTTCTTTCATTTGCAATTTCTAATCAATAAACATTGTCTATTTGGCAAAAGTGTGCCTGTTGCTGACTCACTGCGAACCTTGAAATTTCGTAAAACAATAGGGGGGAAAAAATTAGGCCTTCAAAAAGAACACTGTCCCCACAGTTAAACATGGCGGAGGTTCCCTGATGTTTTGGGGTTGCTTTGCTACCTCTGACATTGGACTGCTTGACCGTCTGCATGGCATTACAAAGTCTGAAGACTACCAACAAATTTTGAAGCATAATGTAGGGCCCAGTATGAGAAAGCTGGGTCTCGCTCAGAGGTCATGGGTCTTCCAGCAGGACAATACCCAAAGCACACATCAAAAAGCACTAGAAACTGTTTGAGAGAGAGCATTGGAGACTTCTAAAGTGGCCAGCAATGAGTCCAGACGTGAATCCCATAGAAAACCTGTGCAGAGATCTGAAAATAGCAGTTTGGAGAAGGCACCCTTAAAATCTCAGAGACCTGGAGCAGTTGGCCAAAGAAGAACGGTCTAAAATTCCAGCAGAGCATTGTAAGAAACTCATTGATGGATACCAGAAGCGGTTCTTTGCAGTTATTTTGTCTAAAGGTTGTGCTACCAAGTATTAGGCTGAGGGTGCCAAAACTTTTGTCCGGCCAATTTATGGAGTTTTGTGTAAAATGATAGCGACAGTCCTGCGACACGCAAGGACACAGGACAGTGGTTGAGTCAACTTTAATCCATTTCAACTGGCTGCAAGTGCGATTTAGTTATTGCCACCACCTGTTATGTGGCACAGGTAGTAGTAGTAGTAGTAGTAACAAGGGTGTTAATTACACATATTAAAGAGGCATGACATGATTTTTCAAAGGGTGCCAATACTTTTGTCCGGCCCATTTCTGGAGTTTTGTGTAAAATGATGATGAGTTAAAAAAAATTCCATTCTCTTTTGTGTTTTTTCCATTGCAAGCAAATTAAAGGAAGCTGTTACTACATTTGTAATTGAGCATTATCTGACAGAATTGCAGGGTGCTAATACTTTTGGCCAGCACTCTATATGAAGAATCTATATAAAATGCCACGAAATAAGAATATATAAAAAAAAAAAGCCAATTTGATGAAAACTAAAGCAAACAGAAAAATAATAGTGGCAGATTTGAAAAAAGTAACCAAGAATTGTATAAAATCAGTTAATTTTTTTTTTTTTTTTTTTTAAAGTTGGGCAGTGTAATCGCCTGGATGTTTCCAGAAATACTGGCAAAACTTCCGAAAAAATATCCTGAGTTAATCAGCGATTCCCACCCGTGCTCCTTGAACCTGACACCCACTGAGTTCATTAGGAATAAAATACATCCATGTTGTCCAAAACCTCTATTGATTTTCAGTCAGTCAAGCCGAGGTCAGATATTGATCGACAACTTGTGAATTTGCTATCAAGCAGCCAAAACTCTCACATGGCTTATCAACATGTAACGAGTCAAACGATAGTTTGCCGCTGACCAAATCCAAAAAGTAAAACGTTTGCAAGATCAGGTGCTATACTTTTCCAATTATTTGATAACAATCCTGTGTCAATATGTCTTTTAACAATTATAAAAATAAATAGATGAAATATAAAAGCTGGAAGGAATCAAATGAAAACTTATCTTATGTTGGAAGCAATCCAACATTTTGAGCCCCATCGGAAATAATCCTGAGGATAGAAAATAAAATAAAAATATCTCTGCTCCAAATTCATTTTGTCACTTGAAGGGGTTCAAGTGTAATTTGCAGATAAGTTGCCTTATTAATAAAGGGCGTGATGACACAAGACCTGCCAAGCAATTATTTACTCCTTAAATGGGTTAGCAGGTTGGCCTGCAGCGGTTAAAGGCTAATTAATAAGGTAGTGGGCTCGGTCCCTGCTGACGGCGCCACGTAATCCCAGTGTGAGCCAGGCGACAAACTCTAGGAATCTGCATGCAAACGTAAAGTCATAACTCGGGTTGGGCATCGTTTGAAATTGAACGATTCCGGTTCCGATTCCGGTTCCAAACGATTCTCAATTCGGATTCTTTTAAAACACCAAAATACATGCTTGATTTGTTAGATTCCTATGAGACATCTAGACCCCTAAGGTCGTCTGGAACCGGTCTTCTGCATGTGCCAAGAACAAGAACCAAGCAGGATGAGGCAGCATTTAGTTATTATGCTCCTCACCTCTGGAACAAGTTACCTGAACGTCTGAAGTATGCTCAAACTGTTAGCTCTTTTAAATCAGGGCTAAAAACGCTTTTGTTTAGCACTGCATATCCATAACTGTCTATATATTTCAATCTACTTGCTTTCTATTCCTCTTGTGCTTATCTCCATTGCTGATTTCAATTATTATTATTAGTAGTAGTTTTTCTTTTATCTTTATTTATTTATTTTTATTCTATTTGTTATTAAATGCGATTTTTATGTATAATTTTATTTCCGATTTTGATCGTCTTGGTTTTCACGTTGTATTGATTTAAATGTGATTTTTATGATCTTCATGTGATGTAAAGCACTTTGAATTGCCTTGTGTTGAATTGTGCTATATAAATAAATTTGCCTTGCCTAAAAGGCAGGGTCAAAAAAAAAAAAAGGCAGGGTAAAAAATGGTATAGTTTAAAAATTTATTAGTTTATATTAATGTCTTAACTTCTCGATTTTTTTTTATTATATGAAAATGTATTATTAGTATTATTTATATGAATTTTAAAAATGATTATTGTTATTTATTATTAATACAATTACTGTATTGGCCCAAATATAAGACAGCCCTGATTATAAGATGACCCCCTCTTTTTCAAAACTCGAGTTTGGAAAAAGACTTTTTGAACACCAAATCAATTTTTATACAGAAAATAATAACAGTACATCAGAAACAAATAATTATAACAATATATTTGAGAGAAAAAGCATCTTATTTTGCCTCATTCAAATCTTAATATCTGAACATTTAAATATGTAAACTAGGGCTGTCAATTGATTAAAATTTTTAATCAAGTTGATTACAGCTTAATAATTAATTAATCCTAATTAATCGCAATTCAAACCATCTATAAAATATGCCATATTTTTCTGTAAATTATTGTTAGAATGGAAAAACAAGACGGATATATACATTCAACATATGGTACATAAGTACTGTATTTGTTTATTATAACAATAAATCAACAAGATGGCATTAACATTATTAACATTCTCTCAAAGCGATCCATGGATAGAAAGACTTGTAGTTCTTAAAAGATAAATGTTAGTACAAGTTATAGAAATTTTATATTAAAACCCCTCTTAATGTTTTTCGTTTTATTGAAATTTGTAAAATTTTCAACCAAAAAATAAACTAGTAGCTCGCCATTGTTGATGTCAATAATTACACACTCACTCATGGTACTAACCCATAAAATCACTTGGACCCAAACGCCAGCAGAGGGAGCCAAACACCAAAAAACAAGTAACAAGCGGACATTACACTGAACTGTCATTTTAGTCTGAGCGGGGCATGTGCTCTAATTGCATCAAATATTTTAACATAATTTTAAAAATTAATTACCGCCCGTTAACACGATAATTTTGACAGCCCTAATGTAAACTAAAGTGCAATCACATTCATAAATGAATGGTTTATTTACATTTCAAAGGCCAGAAACCAATCTATTGCGATAAAACAACAAAATTGCAATAACTGCATTAACCATCAAAGTCTAACTGTAGTCTTGAAACAAATCTGAATAAGGAAAAACATTGCAATAAAATAATGCAAACTAATTAAACTTGAGAGAGGCTGAGATCTGTCATGACAGAACATCGCTTCAATGATATCTGGCGCCATCTAGCGTCGTAAATGGGTATAATGTCTAGACCTCGAATATAAGACGACCCCCACT
Organism: Corythoichthys intestinalis; assembly: GCF_030265065.1. Lineage (NCBI taxonomy): Eukaryota > Metazoa > Chordata > Actinopteri > Syngnathiformes > Syngnathidae > Corythoichthys > Corythoichthys intestinalis. Next base: position 48,553,477 of record NC_080405.1, on the reverse strand, counting down.
TTTTCAGTCTTATTTCAATGCAAAAAAACACAGTCTTATATTCGGGCCAATACGGTAATATGAAGTTTATTAATTAAAAATAACCCTGTGAGGAGCTCATTTAACTTGTATATAAATATCAGTCTTTGAACTCTAATGTGATGAAGTTTCTTTCCACAGGAGTGCACTTTCACAAAGATTTTCATTTTTCAAAACCTCACGGAGAAAACATTTACTTATACTGTATTCTTTTGCCATACATGTACCTTAGCTGGGAGCTACAACGAAGCATTCATATAAATTCTTCTATTGATTATAATTTGATGTAGATGAGGCAAAATAACAAGGGTTACTTATTTGCAAAACCTATTCTGTTGTGTTTACAGATACATGCAATGTTTATGTTGTGAAATTTAGGCCGGTGAGTGCCGCTGTAGGAGTGTGTAAGTATAATGCGGAGAAGAAGAGATGAGATCGTCTGGCTCGGATGCTTTACGAGTTCATTAAAAAAGGAATCGAATGCTTCATATGGCTGCTTCTTTCTAAATAAGCAACACAACAGATTTCAAAACAAAAATCCTTTTAATACTATTGATTTTAACGGAGGAGTCTACTGCTTTAAGATGGCAGCTGTTTACTAACGCCAGCGAGTGTCATTTTGCATCTAGTTCTCTTTAAAATGTGTTCTAACTCCATGAGTGTCATTTTCCATCTAGTTCTATATACATGATATCGACTATAGCCCGACGTAATAATACAACTTAATCTCGCACTATTTTCCATCCATCCATCATCTACTGCTTAATCCAGGGTCGCGACGCGGGAACAGCAGAAGACAGATGTAATGTATTGTTTTTAGGGCTGCAGCTATCGAATAATTTAGTAATCTAGTAATCGACTGAAAATCCTATCGATTAATCGAGTAATCGGATAAAACATTTTTTAGGAAAAGAGCAACTGTAAATATACAAGAGAAAAAAAGACATTTCATTTAATCAATGTCTTTATTTTCGATGTACATTTTTGAAAACAGCCAACAATTGCCTCTCAGATGTGACTAGAATTTAACAAAAAAAAAAGACCAATTCACTGCTTTCACTCCAAAAACTTTTAGATCTTATAAAAAAATATATATATATTTCTTACCTAAAAATGCCATTACGCTTGATAACACACATCACTTAAAAGTTAAGGTGTTTTTCCCACGTGTTTCAAATGAATTTCCATTTGTGTCAAGCCATTTTTAAGTTCTAGTTAAGTTTTAAGTTAGTCTAAACTAAGTCCTGATAGGTTGTTGCAGTGTTCAAAAAAAAATATATTGTAACATATCATATGGCGGTGATATTTGCATGCGTTCCTGAATGCACCGCGTGACGTGCTGGGGTGAGGGAGGTGCGGGAGAGCGAGAGACGTGCCTTCCTGTTGTTGTTGTCGTTCCACAAGTTCCCAAAAAAGAAATAATTGCAACCTAAAGAAGCGGATGACTCTTTTTCAACGTTACAGTATGATACCTGCAGTATTGGAGCACATTAGGGGCCAGTGCTACTTGGTGTTTTATCCAGCAATGACTACTGAGCTAAAATTGAGTTAACTTTATTAGGGTGACCAAACATCCTCTTTTGCCCGGACAAGTCCTACTTTCACGTAGTATCCTCGTCATCCGGGCGGGTTTTATAAATTTATAAAAATGTCCGTTTTTTATGATTTTTCACGGGACCAATTTGAAGAGAATCCCTCCGGCCGCTGGGTGGCAGCGCCTGCCTGCGATGACATGGCTCCTAGTAGTAGGGAGGGAAGGAGTAGTTCTTCTTGTTTTTGTTTGCAATTTACCCCTATCATGAGGCATTAGCGCCATCTACTGGGTTGACGATTTGGGCACAACGCCTGCCCAGTTAAGTTTTTTAAGATAAATACGTGTATATAATGGCAACTGTTGACTTCTGTCGGAGCTTTGACTGTAAAACCCCGTTTGGTGTCGCATCGTTGCGCTGCCGATTATTGCAAACTTTTATAGCAAAGTTTGATTTTTGCCTCAGCTAGCTATCAGTAAGCTAAACCACGCTAGGCATTATGGGAAACGTAGTTTTTGATCTGCTACGTTTGGAAACATGCTGGTTGAATAGTTTGTCAGTTTATTTCGGTTATTGTTTGTGTGCAATCTAGAACATTGAATGAGAATATCAATTGAATGGGAATAACAATTTGTCAAGAACAGTTGTAGTGTTAGTAATTTATAAAAAATGTTTAGTTGGCAACTTGGCACATAGCCTCCTGTGTGTATGTGTATTGACTGGACTACATTTCCATGGGTCTGCATATATATATAATTTTTTTTTGTCATTTTTTTTTAAACTGCATTTTTCCATCAGAGTGAGGAGGCACACTTTAAATATATTAAAGTGATATAGGCATCTTTGAGTGAACTTGGAGTAAAATTCAAATATCTTGAGGCCGGGCTGAGTGTCCTCTTTTTTGGAAATCAAAATATGGTCACCCTAGCTTTATCATATTTTCATTTTACACCCTCATCACTCTACAGCGCTATGTTTCACAGATTACATAAAGCCTGTATGTAAGACACATCGACACAGTTGCCTTAATAGAAACCTAGGGCAGGGCTAACATTACGTACGTGAGCGAGTGACAGTAACGTTAATCTTATTTAGTAGCGCTGAGAAGTGTACTGCTTTAAGATGGCGGCTGTTTACTAACACCGCTGACTGTCATTTCACATCTAGTTCAACATACATGTGATATCTATGAGACGCATCAGATGCTACCTGCTACCACCGCATCATGCGTGCTAGTTTGTAGAAACGATGGCGTAGTTTGTAGCGGCTGTCGGCTGCAGAAAGGTTTTTTTTATATTGCTTCTTCCTCACATGACACATGACATCAGCGCGTTGTCCCGCATTAAAAGTAGTCCGGGCAAAACGTGATGGTTAGAGCTGGCAAAATTAAACGATTCCTCGAGGTGAATAAAATTACTCGGATCAGTTTTTGAACTCGAGTTACTCGAGTATTCATTTCAGCTCTAATTGTTTTATTTACCTGGTTCTGACGCCGCAGTGTGTCAACTACGTAGCACTCAGCTTTGCACTAGGGACTTAGGCGATATTTCATGAAGCCGGTTGTGCATAATTGGTCGTGCAGCCACCTTTGAATGATATAGTTGTGTTGTAAATGTTGCACTGAGCTGACTGGTCTATTTTTTTTTTTTTTGTAAAGTTAAGCCAAACGTTTGAGCGTCGTCACACCATTGTCCATGGTTGTAATCAAGTTGCAATGCACAAACGTGCGCTTCTTGTGGCTTCTTCGTGGTTTTCGGCAGCATTGCTTTCCGCTCGGCGGTCAGGGCATCGAAACATGGAATCGAAATTTTAAAATTTGAACGGTTCCGAGAGACCGGAGTGTTAGAACCGGGTCCAATCGATGCTCAATGCCCAATCCTAGTCATAACTCATTATGATAAATCATAATGCAATTGTGTTCAAAAAGTCTTCTCTCACCCTTTAAAATGTCCTAAATGCTGAGAAATAGACTACGTACATACATAAAATACATACAGTACAAACATAGTATATATGTCTTATCCAAATCAAAGTTTTTATTTTAAAGCGTTACTATCGTTGATATCAGATGTGTAAACAGATGTGTAAACACAACACAAATACAGCCTTCATTAGCAGCCTTCGGCCAATTAGATACCTCTATCTGAGGGGGGTATGGGGTTGTTTTGCAGTCACAACATGTCACTTTTGTAGCTTGTGGTCACTTTCTAACGCTGATGTTTTGACAAATTTTAATGGTGCAGAAAAAGTCTAATTGCAGAATGCTGACAGTTGGTTTAAAATGATGCACAAGGGTCTAACAAGGGCCAAGGTCCAAACAGGTTATGTTTATTACCCACAACTAAAGACAAACTATTCATATGAAAAGCAGGATATCTAGTTGGTCTAACGGTGAGGGGTGAAAGTGGCTAGAATTTCTTGCCGGAACTCCCTCACATACAGTAAATGTTGCCACGGAGCCAGAATTTTTTTGAGGGGATTCAAACCTTCTAAAACCAGCAAAATGCAAAGAAAACTACTTTTGGCACAGTTACAGTATATATGGTGGCCCTAAAGTGCAAAGCACAACGGCAAATCCAAAAATGAAACTGCATTAAGGTACGTACCATAAAAAAAATTACACCATGTTATTATCCCACATTACGACACTTCAGAACGATTTTTCGACTTGGGAGCTCAGATCTCCCGACAAACATGAACGCAGTATACAGTGGTATGAAAATGTATCAGAACCTTTTGGAATTTCTCACGTTTCTGCATAAAATCATCAAATGTGATCAGATTTTTGTCAAAATCACATAGATTAAAAAACAGTCTGCTTTAACAAAAACCACCCAAACATTAATAGGTTTTCATATTTTAATGAGGATAGTACGAAAATAATGAAGGGGGTAAAATAAGTAAGTGAACACTCTGCCTAAGGAGACTTAAAGAGCAATTGAAACCAATTTTTACCAATCAATTTAAGTCAGGTGTGTGCCCAATCACAATAACTGATGAGTGGTTTAAAGCTGCCCTACCCACTATAAAAAACACTTCTGGTAAGAATTGTCTTGATGAGAAGCATTGTCTGATGTGCATCATGGCTCGGTCAAAAGAGCGGTCTGAAGACCTGCGATCAAGGACTGTTGATTTGTATAAAGCTGGGAAAAGAACCATTTCTAAAAGTCTGAATGTTCATTAATCAACAGATAAAAAAGTTGTCTACAAATGGAGAGTTTGGCACTGTTGCTTCTCACGCAAGGAGTGGCCGTCCTCCAAAGATGACTCCAAGAGTCCAGCACAGAATACTCAGAGAGGTAAAAAAAGAACCCTAAAGTGTCTGCTGAAGACTTACAGAAATCATTGGCATAGTCTAATATCTCTGTACACCCATCAACTATGTAAAACTATGGTCAAGAATGGTGTTCATGGACTCCACTGAGGAACTTTGACACTCTACAGAAGTTTTGGAAAAATATTTTGTGGACTGATGAAACCAAATTTGAATTGTTTGGGAATAACACACAACGTGTGGAAGAAAATTGGAACAACTCACCCCCACCGTGAAGCATGGTAGAGGAAGCATCATGATTTGGGGCTGTTTTGCTGCTTCAGGGCCAGGTCAACTTGCGATCATTAATGAAATAATAGATTCAAAAGTTTAACAGGATGTTTTCCAGGAAAACCTGTGGCCGTCTGTCAGACAGTTGTAGCTAGAAAAAGGATGGATGCTGCAACAAGACAATGATCCAAAACACAGAAGTAAATCAACTTCAGAATAGTTTCAGAAGAACAAAATACATGTTCTGGAGTGGCCAAGTAAAAGTCCAGACTTGAAACCTATTGAGACGCTGTGGCATGACCTAAAGACAGCGATTCATGCCAGACATCCCAGGAATTTGACTGAACTACAGCAGTTGTGTAGAGAAGAAAGGGCCAAGATTAGTTCTGATCGATGTGCCAGACTTATCTGCAGCTACAGGAAGCGTCTGATTGAAGTTATTGCTGCCAAATTGCCAAAATGCTAAATTTGATAGTTCACTTACTTACCACCCCCTTCTGTCATTGTTTGCATACTATCCTCATTAAAATATGAAAACCTATAAATGTTGGGTGGTTTTAGTTAAAGCACTTTTTTCATCTGTGTGATTTTGACAAAGAGCAGATCACGTGATGATTTTATGCAGAAATGTGAGAAATTCCAAAAGGTTTAGATACTTTTTCATAACACTATCTCCCGAAGGTGCTTTGCGGAATTGTAAATTAATATGCCTATCACAGCCAAAATTATTTGCATAAATTACAATATTAAGGAGCTATGTGCAGATTTTGTACATGGAGTTAACAGAGCAATAGGACCATATTAAATAGGCACATTCTGTGGATTATGATATGTAGACTCCAAAGTATATTTTTTTTTTCCAGTGAAATCTTTACTGGGGCACTGCAGATCAATACTGGGGCCCGTACCCCAGTGAAACATGTCTGGCGACGTCCATGATTTTGACCCAAGCAAGCCCATTCTGGTCAAAATTTTATCCTGAACGTGAGGGGTGAGTTATGTATAATCTGATCGGAAGACATGAAAACATTTCGGACAAACTGTCTTACCGCGCATGTCTGCGATGTCAGTAAACATATTTTTGTTATTCCAGCAAGCTCATAGAATTAAAGCGGGAAAAAGGCATGGTGGGCGCCAGTGTTGTTAATCTTACTTTAAAAAAGTATTTACCTACAGTGACAATTTACTTCTCCCCGAAAGTAATTGAGTTAGTAAGTCAGTTACCTCAATGTAAGAGTAGTTAGTTACTTGGCAAAGTAACTGACGTTGCTTTTCATGTTCTACACATTATTAGATGATCCATTCTAGAATGTCTTTCACATTAAATATGTTTATAGTAACTGATTGAACTGAAATCTATTTCATTCCAAAAAAAAAAAAAAAAAAAAAAAAAAACGTGTCACTTTTAATTTCACCTAGTGTAATGGTATGCAAACTTTTAAACGCTGTAAGAAAAAAGCCTCTTTCCTGTTGTATTGAACTGTGACTTGTGTGTACCATCACACACCTAATTTATATAGATATATTTTTCAAGTGAGGCTTGAATCTCTTCCATCTTTGCTCTAGTTTTGGTTTATAAAAAAAAAAAAAAAAATTCACACAGTTTATCGATACATCATTCAAGAAAAGTTTAGGGCGGGTGACTATTTTTGGCAATAAAGACAAGTATTATTATTTTTTTGTAGCATCTACAAGGACAACGCCCACTTGGTCATGATAATATATACTGCACAGGAACAGTCCATTATTTCCAATTAATTGTACCCACCTGAACGCCACGAGCATTTAACATGATGCTCGACATGCTAAACGCTAATGCTAGTGAGAACACGAATGCTAACGCTCCGAGCCACCTAGCATCGGTAACGGCGTTGCAAAGATGGGAAAAGTATCTAATGAGATTACACACCACTGACAAAAATACCGTATTGGCCCGAATATAAGACTTTTTTCTATTGAAATAACACTGAAAAAGAGGGGGTCGTCTTATGTCCGCAGTCTAGACATTATACTTATTCACGATGCTAGATGGCGCCAAATATCATTGAAGCGATGTTCTGTCATGACAGATCTCAGCTACTCTCCCCATTCACGACATTAGATGGCGCCAGATATCATTGAAGCGATGCTCTGTCATGACATATCTCAGCTACTCTCAGGTTTAACCAGTTTGCATTATTTTATTGCAATGTATTTCCTTATTCAGATTTGTTTCAAGACTATAGTTACAGTTAGACTTCACTTTGATGGTTAATGCAGTTATTGCAATTTTGTTGTTTTATCATAATAGATTGGTTGATTTACATTTCAAAAACTAGAAGCCATTCATTTACGAATGTGATTGCACTTTATTTTACATATTTTAATGTTCAGATATTAAGATTTGAATGAGGCAAAATAACATGCTTTTTCTCTCAAATATATTGTTATAATCCTTTGTTTCGGATGTACTGTAATTATTTTCTGTATAAAAATTAATTTGGTGTTCAAAAAGTCTTTTTCAAACTTGAGTCTTGAAAAAGAGGGGGTCGTCTTATATTCGGGCCAATACGGTAACTCCGTTCATAACGCCATTAGACTAACGCCATCAGGCGCAGAACAGAAGTGGTTTGTATTAGATATGAACACGTTGCTGGATATATCAAAAGATCTTAAAATTGTTGAAACTCTTGACAGTGGAAACATGGGAAAAAAACGCAAAATTACACTAACGTTTAAAGTAGGGCTGTCAAAATTATCGCGTTAATGGCCGTTAATTTTTTTTTTTTTAATTAATCACGTTAAAACATTTGACGCAATTAACACACATGCCCCGCTCAAACTGATTAAAATGACAGCAGTGTCATGTCCACTTGTTACTTGTGTTTTTTGTCTCCCTCTGCTGGCGCTTTGGTGCGACTGATTTTATGGGTTGACATCAACAATGATGTCTACTAGCGAGTTACTAGTTTATTTTTTGATTGAAAATTTTACAAATTTTATTAAAACGAAAACATTGAGAGGGGTTTTAAGATAAAATTTCTATAACATTTATCTTTTAAGAACTACAAGCCTTTTTATCCATGGATCGCTTTAACAGAAAGTTAATGTTAATGCCATCTTGTTGATTTATTGTTACAACAAATACAGTACTTATGTACAGTATGTTGAATGTATATATCCGTCTTGTCTTATCTTTCTATTCCAACAATAATTTACAGAAAAATATTGCATATTTTACAGATGGTTTGAATTGTGATTAATTACGATTAATTAATTTTTAAGCTGTGATTAACGCGATTAAAAATTTTAATTGTTTAACAGCCTTAGTTTAAAATAGAAATGGAGGGAGCGATGTTTTGTTGACATGCAAGTCGCTACAGTTTCTTGTACTATTTCCGGAATATTTCAAAATGAATTGGAAGCCTTTTGCTGTCAATGGTATAAAATGAGTTCATTGTACAATTGAAGAAAGAAAAGAAAACAACTGCCTCAGTTGCAATACAACAGGAATAGAAAGTGGAACAGCTGACACTTATTAAATGACTTTCATACCGGCTTTTAAACTGCAGTTAGCACACCGAAACCTCGAGTGCCGTAAGCCAGCGAGCTTCCAGGTGAGCCACCTCGGGTGCTTTTAATCCACACCGCCCTGTTGTAGCGATAAGACTTAAAAACAAGAAAAAAAAACACTTCAGATGTTCTCCAGTAGCGACACAGGTTCACAAAACACATGGGGACCGCAATCGGCATCTCCATCAAACGATTCCACTCCTCCTGCCTCGTCACGCTGAGCTTTTTTTCCCCCCTTTTGAGATGCTCGTGCGTCTTATCAGAGCTTCTCAGGCGAGCCGCAAACAGCCAGAGAAAAAAAATGAAAAGGAAATAAAGATGCCAATGCTGGGGAGGAAAGAAAAAAAGGCCTCATCTTGCTCTCTTATGTATGAAGAGGACTATAACTCCCTAGAGTCCTACCTGTGGTTTTGTGATACATTTACCACCTTTTTCCTGAAAAAGTGTTTGGGGGTAATTTAGACCTCGGAATTTATTGGCTAGAAGGATTTTGGACTTTGCTATGAATTTATTATATTTATATTTCTTCCCAGGCAGCATGGCCTCTGAGAAAAGTTGGTTCAAATGTGTGGTTAGGGTGTACTTTTTCCCCAAACTTTTCATCACACATTAAGGAAAAAGCTTTGGTGAAATGCTAAAAGCTTTTATGCTAAAATGCTAATATAGTGGGGTAAATAAGTATTTAGTCAACCACTAATTGTGCAAGTTCTCTCACTTGAAAATATTAGCGAGGCCTGTAATTGTCAACATGGGTAAACCTCAACCATGAGAGACAGAATGTGGAAAAAACCCAAAAAAATCACATTGTTTGATTTTTAAAGAATTTATTTCCACATTAGAGTGGAAAATAAGTATTTGGTCACCTACAAACAAGATTTCTGGCTATCAAAGAGGTCTAACTTCTAACGAGGCTCCTCTCGTTACCTGTTTTAACTCATTATCAGTATAAAAGACACCTGTCCACAACCTCAGTCAGACACACTCCAAACTCCACTATGGCCAAGACCAAAGAGCTGTCGAAGAACACCAGAGACAAAATTGTAGACCTGCCCCAGGCTGGGAAGACTGAATCTGCAATAGGTAAAACGCTTGGTTTAAGGAAATCAACTGTGGGAGCAATTATTAGAAAATGGAAGACATACAAGACCACTGATAATCTCCCTCAATCTGGGGCTCCATGCAAGATCTCACCCGGTGGCGTCAAAATGATAAGAACGGTGAGTAAAAATCCCACAACCACACGGGGGGACCTAGTGAATGACCTACAGAGAGCTGGGACCACAGTAACAAAGGCTACTATCAGTAACACAATGCACCGCCAGGGACTCAAATCCTGCACTGCCAGACGTGTCCCCTGCTGAAAAAAAGTACACGTCCAGGCCCGTCTGTGGTTCGCTAGAGAGCATTTGGATAATCCAGAAGAGGACTGGGAGAATGTGTTATGGTCAGATGAAACCAAAATAGAACTTTTTGGTAGAAACACAGGTTCTCGTGTTTGGAGGAGAAAGAATACTGAATTGCATCTGAAGAAAACCATACCCAATGTGAAGCATGAGGGTGGAAACATGCTTTGGGGCTGTTTTTCTGCAAAGGGACAAGGACGACTGATCTGTGTAAAGGAAAGAATGAATGGGGCCATGTATCGAGAGATTTTGGGTGAAAATCTCCTTTCATCAGCAAGGGCATTGAAGATGAGACGTGGCTGGGCCTTTCAGCATGACAATGATCCCAAACACACAGCCAGGGCAACAAAGGAGTGGCTTCGTAAGAGGCATTTCGAGGTCCTGGAGTGGCCTAGCCAGTCTCCAGATCTCAACCCCATAGAAAATCTGTGGAGGGAGTTGGAAGTCCGTGTTGCCCAATGACAGCCCCAAAACATCACTGCTCTAGAGGAGATCTGCATGGAGGAATGGGCCAAAATACCAGCAACAGTGTGTGAAAAGCTTGTGAAGAGTTACAGAAAACGTTTGGCCTCAGTTACTGCCAACAAAGGGTACATAACAAAGTATTGAGATGAACTTTTGGTATTGACCAAATACTTATTTTCCACCATGATTTGCAAATAAATTCTTTAAAAATCAAACAATGTGATTTTTTTTTTCCCCCATATTCTGTCTCTTATGGTTGATGTTTACCCATGTTGACAATTACAGGCCTCACATATTTTCGAGTGGAAGAACTTGCACAATTAGTGGTTGACTAAATACTTATTTGCCCCACTGTATAATGCAATAATGTCACTAATGCGTTACTAAGTAACGCGTTACTGTAATCTGATTACTTTCTTTCAGTATCGAGTAATCTAACGCATTCATTTTTCCAAACCAGTAATCTCATTAAAGTTAGTTTCCTTAGTGTCTGTTCTTTACTATGTTGTTATTGCCTGGTAATGTACGTAGAATGAAGAATATTGTAGTCCAAGGGCTCTCAACATTGGTAGGGACATTATAACAGCATAACCTGCATATACATTTTTTGCTGGGGACGGGACATTAATTAGACCCAACAGATTGGGTACATTTCTTTAAAAAGCTAGTTCCTATGAAGAAATGAAAAAAGTTACAGTAAAATTATTTTCACAGGAGAAAGTCATTTTTCAAAATGCTTGCTTCATATAAAGGAAATTTACAGTGGTTGTGTTTTTTTTGGGGGGGGGGGCACGGTTTAAAAAAATGTGCATCGGCTGCTAATTTTTTTTTTTTTTAATGATGTGGAAAATACATTTTAATTAGGGAATAAATGCACAAAATGCACAGTTGAATTAACGTTAAAAGTACAAAAAGTACATGAAGACACGTCTCTAAGCAGCTTTTTACTCGCGTTTAAAGGTCAGCAAGTTCACACATAGTTGAGGTATGCGGAAAATTACAGGCCTCTCTCATCTTTTTAAGTGTGAGACCTTGCACAATTGGTGCCTGACTAAATACTTTTTTGTCCCACTGTATGTGAAAAGTTCTGATCTTCCGCTTTAAATTCAATTCTTCCAGTCTTCGACGAGGGCGGACGTGTTTTTCCTCCTAGCTGCTACTTGTTATCTTCTTTTTCGTCAGTCAGTCGGTCTGCTTTTTTTTTTCTCTGTGCATCAACTGCGCTGGTCTTTCATACAAAAATGGATCTGATTAGTAGAGGTGGGAATCTTTGGGCACCTAACGAATCGATTACGATTCAGAGACTCTGATTCGATTATAAATCGATTATTGATGCCCCCCTCCATTTTTTTTTTTTTTTTTTTAATGTTTTGTATATTTGTTCCAAAATTGTTCAAAAATCCTCTCAGGCTAAATAAACCAAACTACAATTTTAATATCAAGTTACCGGTTAAAAACAGTAAATAAAATACTTAAGTCCCCATTCTGTATCAGCAGCTTTAAACTACAATGATTTAAGTAACTTGAGTATTGAGTTTTTCCATTTTTTTTCAAAAAACAAAACAAAAACATAGTAACCTTTGCTATGTTTGGAGGTTATTTAATGTTGTGAATCAACCGTTAAAGATGTTAAAATTGCGCCCATTATTCCATAATTTCCCTCATGTCTACTTTCGACATGTGAAAGTTTTAAAACTGTTTCATCATTTAAAGATAGATTCAAGTCAAGATTTTGCCGATTTAGGTGTATTTTAGATAAAAAGTAATTAGGTCCGTTACAACAGAGCCTTCTAGAGAAGTCTACTGCTTTAAGATGGCGCCTGTTTACTAGCGCGGGAAAGTCTGTCATTTCACATCTAGTCGAGATATATGTGATATCTACCATAGCCGTATGTTGCCGTATTTTTGTAGCAACTAGCAACTGGGCGCTATTTGTAGCGCCTGACGGCAGCAGTCAGGTATTATTGTTTTTTTGTTTTTTTACCTAGCGGCACTAGCTGCACATGATATTTACTCTTGGTCCGTTCCTCATTGCATCCCGAAGACCGCGCTGACTGCGTTTTATTTCCGCTTTACCTGGTATAATTCCTTAATCGGAATTTGGATGTTTGTGAATCGTTCTCGAATCTTCCACGGCCGAATCGCGAATAATCTAAGAATCGGAAATTTTGCACGCCTCCACTGATTAGTTGGTCTATCAGCGCAATTGACAAGATTTTTTTTCAACAAGACACTGTGCTCCAGGAGAGCAGTCTTGCCCGGACGGCACCTTCACCGCTGGTTACGTGAGAGATTCATGGGATCATTGGAAAACAGCGTGTCTTACTGCCCTGTCCTTGGAAGATATCAAGGATATTTGACTGTTGTGGGGTTCCTTCTGCTTGGCTTAGGAGCTGCCCTGCTCTACCGGAAGGTTTTCAAGACGGCAGCTTTCAAGGAAATCAACAAATTGACCACGGATCAAACGGTGCGATTCAAGGCATTGGAAAACTGCATCAAGGCTTGGACCGAGAACTGGCTCCGTGGACTCTTGGTTCGGTCCGAGGAAGGATGGCGAAAAGTGGATAATATCTTGCGCCAGGTGACGGAACTGTCGAGGCAGACCGCGACTAATGGCAATGACATAAGGACCCGAGATCTTGCCTACGCAATGAGGAGCGCGAATTTGACGGAAGACCAACAGTATTTGGGCATATTAAATTACTTTTTCGGCTTAATTTGATTATAGTTTTCCTTTCCCGAACACCCTTATAGCCCCCCCCCCCCCCATTCTCCTGGGAAGAGCCGCGCAGATGTTCCTATCTTTTGTCCCTGATCTCTTGCCAAGGCCGGTCACAGGGCTCTGAGACTCTTATTTTGTCTACAGACACGTACAAATACTGATACACCTGCGCACTCACACACAACCCCCTCCCCTCCAATCCGCCCCCACCTTGTCTTCCTATCACCCTCCCCCCCTTCCTCCAGCCATGACTGGTAGTTTTCCTTTTTTTTTTTCGTACAAAAAAATCCCTGCACGTGACCAGTGTGTCGTGTCATACCCCTGCTATGTTTTATGATATATGTGTGTCTACTTGTAACCAGTGTTGTTAATAACAGTGTTAGAATATAATAGCATTACTTACAGCGTTATTTTCTTCAGTGTGAGTATTCCAATTATTTTTCTCATCTTGGCAACGCCGTTACTCAGCGGGAAAGGTGTGCGTTACTATGCGTGACGATGTTGTTTGACTGACGCGAGAAAAGTCTGAAAAAGACGGACTCACAGAGACGAGAGAGCAGAGCAGGAGTGGGGAGGAGGCAAGGGAGTGTGACGCCGTTGCAAACGCGATGCTACTATGCTAGGTGGCTCCAATAATACCCGACTGTAGCCGATAGCCTACAAACTACGCCCACATGATGCTTCGGTAGATATCACATATATACAGAACTAAATGCAAATGACAGACACGGCGGCATTAGCAACATGTATAATAAAGAACTAGATGCGTTAGTAAACAGCCGCCATCTTAAAGCAGTAGACTTCTCAGGAAGGCTCTGTTGTAGAGAACATAAGTAACTTTTTATCTAAAATGCTCCTAAATCGGCAAAACTCAATTTAAATCTATCTTTAAATGATGAAAGTTTTAAAACTTGCACATGTTGAAAATAGACAGAAGGGAACCAATGCAATAATGGGAGCAATTTTAACAACTTTAACGGTTGATTCACAACATTAAATGACTTCCACACATAGTAAAGGTTACAATCTAGTTATCGCAATATCCGCAATACCCCTGTGTCTAGTTAAGTTTATGGTAAAGAATTGGGCTAGGGCCAATTGTCCCGAAAACCCTTGAAACTTCACATTGTGTGACCCGTTTTTCTTTTTTTTTTTGATTAAAAAAAAAAAGAAAAAACATGAAAATTATCACCAGTTACCTTGCCGAGTAACTAATTACTCTTACATTCAGGTAACTGAGTTACTAACGCAATTACTTTTTGGGAGAAGTAATTTGTAACTAATTAATTACTTTTTTAAAGTAAGATTAACAACACTGCTTGTAACTTGCTCTGTAATTTCTGGAGAAAGAAGTGGTGGCGCGGAACTAAGTCTGTAGCGGCCCGATGATCACTCATCGAACGGAATTTCGTTGCATCTGTTATCATCTTGTGAGAGCTGGTGTGAATGACATATAAAATCTCTGAATCTGAATTATCGGTAAGTCAATTACATGCGATGACATTTTTCTGTTGTCATTTTTATGTTAATGCAGCAAAAGGAGAAAAATTGGTAAAAAGTAACTGATAAATTACTTTAAAACTTTGTTACTTTGATAATAAAGTAATCAGTAAAGTAACTAGATTACTTTTTTGAGGCATAAGCAGCAATTAAATTACTTTTTCAAGTCATCTGTGACAACATTGCTAATATAGATTATATATACAGTATATGCGCTATTAACCCTTTAACACCGAACGTGTCGGCAGCGACGCGTTTACGCATATCGTCTTTGAAGCTTCGTCACGCTGTAATTACGTCACCCACGTGCCGCTGGTTGGTCTCGTTTGAAACTGTGGAAGTTGATGTCCACACCAGTTTTTATTTGGCCAAGAAAAACGGGAGATAATGTCATTTGAGTTTTATAGTTTTATTGCACTCATAAATATGCATTAAAACGCTGCATGGACCATTTATCATCTCCATATTTCCATAATTTCTTGTCCTTTTTCAAAACCGAAAGCAGCACAAAAGACTACATATCCCAAGAGCCATTGTGACGTCAAGAAGGACGAAGCGAATGTGATCATTTTTAATACATTTTTGAGCGAGGCGCCAACTATTGAAAGGAAGGCATGCGAAGCAAGCAACGACCGGTTGGTTTGAGTGAGCGACTTTGAAATGTGCAGAATGAATCTAAAACCACATTTAGCGCAAGCTAATGCATTATTTTATTACCTCAAGTAAGAAGATGAGCCGTATTTTTCGTTGTTTTCTTAGGATGAGTCGGCGTCTCGGCGAGTAGAAGTGACAGCAGCGCAAAAATGGCGAAAGAGTAGGCTATGTGACCTTGTGTGTGACGCAGCTCCATGACCTGTTCAAGAAGCTTTATTGAGTGCGCAGAAAAAAAAAAAAAAAAAAAAAAACTATCGGGTCGCATGCCTGGAAATTTTGAATTGAACTGAACTATTTGTCAATATTTTTTAAAATACTTTTTTTCTTTTACTTTTTTTTTTTAAAAATTCTTCACTATAATTTTTTCAGTTTTTATGTAGATGTGTTTTGGAGAAGCTTGACTGCATGTACGTATATACTTTTGATAAGGTGATGGGTACAACACCTAACTTCACAAAGAGATATTCTTCAAACCCTTTTTGTGTTAGAACAGTTAAATGATATACATAATTTTTTTTCCTCACTATTTTGCACAGTATCTCACCTGTTTTGACCATAGTATGTGTAAAGGCCAAAAACGCCTATGACCATACTTGCTGTTTGTGTTAAATTGTCAAACATAAAACTATTCAATCTTATTTTTTTCTATTGAATATTTATCCTAACAAGTTGAATGAATATTATCAAGCTTCAAAACGGTTGGTCGAGCATGTTTGGTTGTCAATGGGACATCAAAATTACAAATTTTGAAAAAAGATTTTGGGATTTTTTTCGTCTTTTAGGGTCCAAAATGTGGATTATAATTGGTCAGTGAAGCAAACAACAGTTTAGACATGAAGTTCAAGGTGTCCTGAAAAAAAGGGACCCAACTTGGCCATTGTAAACAATTTTTTCTTTGAAATATAAAGGCAACATCAAATGCATGCAAATTCGGCCAAAATAGGCTTAGGTGTTAAAGGGTTAAATGGGCACTCCATCATAATCACTTATGTCCGTGATCCTGTGTGCTGCAGCCAGAGGGATGATTTCAATAGAATAAAGATGACGGTAACAATAATGCATTCAATAAAATGTCTACAATAGGGCCGCAGAGCTTACATATCTGCCGGGGGCTTAATTTCCAGCTCACAAAAATTGCGTGTCGTCACCACACATCCTCCCTTTGTCAGTATGCGCGGAGTGAAACCAGTGTGGCAAAGTTTGGGCAAAAATATGTATCAATTTACATTGCATTTTATGCCTGAGCGGACATGCGTCACCTAGGAAAACAAAGCCCGAAGTCATTGAAGCGTGCAAAAACATGTAAGTTACATTATTCCTTCAATTTTCAATACCACACCTTGGAATTGTGAGGTGCCAAATCTTATCCCAGCTGACTTTTTTTTTTTTTTTTTTTTGTTAAACAAAACAAAACAAAAAAATTCTTACAATGAAGATGAGGGTTAGGGTTATGGTTTGAATTTATCTTTATAGGCTTACTAGCACGTTTGCTTTTCATTCAATTTCTTGTTTTTATATGACTGATTAAAACTTTGAAAGGGGACAAATTATTTGTGATGTTTTCCAAAAAACCCTTGTTCATTCATATACATTAAACATTTTTCTTGTTTCCAAAAACATGTCAGTTAAGTTCAGTAAAAGATATCCTGCATTTAGATTTCTGGGTCATTCATAAAGGGATTTGATATTTCTAAACGTGTACATTTACTGTTAAAAATACCCCAACACGACTAACAATAAGTGCACTTACACAAAAAATAAATAAATAAATAAAAGGCAGTACATGAACTGGAAGTATACTTTTTTATAAGGTGGCATCCCAGCATGGATGACGTCCACTGTGAAAATGAAAGATTCCCGACACCTCAGCAGGCTTCCGGTTGCACTTTGGACCACTTGGAAATGTAATTTAATGTCATCTATCAGTCTCGATGGGAGCTACAATTTCATTTACCGACCAAAGCGAGGCAGCTGTACCATCATTAGCACTGGAGGGCATGTGCACAGCAACACAGCAGCACAGTGGTTAATGCTTCAGCCCCATCCTCTGGATCTCAAGCACCATTGCATTAGGATCGAGCAACTGCAGTGACTACTTTCTTTCATATGGATGAACTCAGCATTTAAATAACAAAGAATAATCACCTTCACATTTCAACGTTTTAATTGCTTGTCTCGGAAAAGGGGTACATGTTCATAATCATTTATCACCAAATTGCTGCTGACAAAAAGCCAACAGGGAACATAATGAGTGATGTTCAGAATAGCTAAGTGCATACATTGTTCAAGAGCAATATGCTTTGAATCGTTCAGCTAACTCAGAGGAAAAAAAAACTACTTAGGCAGCTCAACATCTAATCGTTGCTGCTCAAAAAGTAAGCATTTACCAAAGGATTTTCTTAAAGGGATTGAAAGACTTGTAGTTCTTAAAAGATAAACGTTATTAGGAGTTAAACAAATATTAAAACCTCTCGATGTTTTTGTTTTTATACAATGTGTGTAGTTTAACTAGTAGGTCGCCATTGTTGTTGACGTCTCATCTAGCGACATAAACGTCATCTGTTCGACCCTTTGAATTTGAACGCGAGAGGAACATTATTGAGCATGACAGCACTGTCGATATTTCACAAAACGAGCAGCAAAAGCAAAATGAACAGGAAAAACGGGATGAGACGAGTGTATGACAAAACCGGTGTTCTGCCAAAATGTGCTACACGGGCGAAACGCCCTACTAGAGGGGAATTTGACACCCAAAGTACTACCGTGTGCTTTCAGCTTGATTTGATTGGATGCATACAGACAGAACAATGCCTTGAGAAAATACTTAAACGTAGTAATATCAAATAAGGGTGATTTTAATATGCTACGTGACTAATGTGGTCAATAGATCAACAATCTGCCTTAAAGCTACCACAAGGAAACACGAAGCTTAAAAGTATGAGAGGGCGACACATGCAAAAAGTATTTTGAGGCAATGAAAAGGTAATAAAAGTCTCAAAACACAAATAGGAAGTACTTGCTGTTTTTAACCGTTGGTCGTCTCGCCGATAGCGACTATGTCAACACACCGAGCGTCCATTGCGCGCATAAAACATGGCGGCCACCGCAAATGGTAAATGGAGAGTACCGTAATTTCCGGACTACAAGCCGCTACTTTTTTCCCCTGATTTTGAATCCTGCGGTGTATACAATGATGCGGCCAACAGTGTAGTCAGTAATGCGCTATTTGACTCATTATGAAATATGTTGTAGGATTCTTGTTCATTTCAATAATTTTTGTTGTTTATTTTATTGCTTTACAACCTTTATAGACAATATTTTAACCGCTAGGTCTTTATTTTAAAGGGGAAGTTCAGAATTTTTGACATTAGGCTTTATCTTGGAGTTATCGGGGGTTTATTTAGTCATTGGAGTTGATTTGAACAAATTCCATGCAGTTTGTCAGTTATTTGTTAGTTTCAGGGCTAAGCTAGCGCGAGTCAATGGTGATTGAAATCCACTCCATCGACTAATTAAACCCCCACTAACTCAAAGATTAAGCCTTATGTGAAAAATTCCATGACATGAGATGATATTTTTTGTTGTCATTTTTATGTTGAGGCAGCAAAAGTAGAAAAATTGGGAAAAAGTAACTGATAAGTTACTTTTAAAGTAACTTAGTTACTTTGATAATAAAGTAATCGGTAAAGTAACTAGATTACTTTTTTGAGGTCTTTTTCGTCCAAAAGACTAAGACTTGCACAAATGAAACAATGACAAACAATGAATAAATGGAATATAATACAAAACATAAAAAGGGCTGTCAAAATTATCGGGTTAACGGGAGGTAATTAATTTTTTTAATTAATCACGTTAAAATATTTGACGCAATTAACGCACAAATGCCCTGCTCAAACAGATTAAAATGACAGCAGAGTGAAAGCTGTACTTGTGTTTTTTGGAGTTTTGTCGCCCTCTGCTGGCGCTTGGGTGCGACTGATTTTATGGGCTTAAGCACCAATGAGCATTGTGTAATTGTTGACAACAATGGCGGGCTACTAGTTTATTTTTTGATTGAAAATTTTATTAAAACGAAAACATTAAGAGGGGTTTTAATATAAAATTTCTATAACTTGTACTAACATTTATCTTTTAAGAACTACAAGTCTTTCTATCCATGGATCGCTTTAACGGAATGTTAATAATGTTAATGCCATCTTGTTGATTGATTGTTATAATAAACAAGTACAGTACTTATGTAGCGTATGTTGAACGTATATATCCATCTTGTGTCTTATCTTTCCATTCCAACAATAATTTACAGAAAAATATGGCATATTTCATGGATGGTTTGAATTGCGATTAATTACGATTAATTTTTAAGTTGCAATTAACTCGATTAAAAATTTTAATCGTTTGACAGCCCTAATTAAAATGAACAATGATAAATAAATGAAACTTAAGTAGTGTGGTCTTGATAAAAATAAATACTAAACTTGGATTGGTACATGTTTTCAATATTGCAGTGATCATTTCCCATGATAAAAATAAAAAGCCATAAAAATCTGTTTTTTCGCTGGCTACCTAATTGTAAACCTGTCCTTGGAATTTTTATCATCCTGCTAACGTTGCCAAATGTGCCATCCTTCGATTTACAACCTTGACTATATTTATTTCCATTTGTATACCTCATTTTCTACTGTAACAGCACACAAAAAAACACAACAGGGGTGACATACTTTGTCAACATGTCACATAACGTACCCACAAAGCCCACTTCCCCAATGGCCCTTGCTAAAAATAGCATGCATGGCAGGCGATGAAACTGCATGTCAATGAAAAATCACAGGAGACCCTTTATTCAACACCCTTTTCAAGCATCGGAATGAATCTGGGTATTTTAGCTTTGTTACTGTGGTAACAGCATTACCTATGAATCTTTTATGACGAGACATTTTCTATCGTTTTCCCCGCAGCGACTTGTCGACAGACACGTTTTTCCCGCCACGGGCGCTTTACTAATCTGCTGTTAATCCGCCGAATAAAACAGCAAACTGGGCAGGGCCGTTCGACAACGCCGTAACGGAAAATGTGGAGTTTACTCGCAATCCGTGTGAGCTGGAGTCACGTCATCTTTAATGTGACTATCATACAAGTTATTAGGGCCCGAGCACAAAGTGTGCGAGCCCTATTGTAATGCAAAGTACTCTTATTATTATTTCTCCTCGGCAAATGAAAATGGCAAATTTGGAGGCCTGAACATGCTCGAAAACTCACCAAAATGTGAACACAGGTGCAGCTCGGCGTAAATTTAAATTATTTTGCAACGTTGTGAAAAAAAAAAAAGTAAATTAGCTCAGTGGCGCCCCCTTGAAAGGCCTCTCTTTTAAGTTTTTACAACGTAGAGCAATGAAATTTAGGGAGTCGATACATTGTATTCCAAACCCAAAAGGAAATCAGCTATTTTGGATTGAATCCGAATGTTTTATCGATTAACAGGGTGCACATTTGAGACCTTGGTGCCGAAAGTGTTATTTGGATCTTCCTCAAAATTGGTGAGAATGTTCATGAGACATATGAGATTTTAAGTTCTCAAAATGGTGAGTTTTCATTCACGGGCCTGACCGGGGGGGAGTGCCAAAGTCGGCCATTTTTTTTGGCCAATCACCAGATTGAGAAAATGACTAACAACTCCCTCATACAACGTTCAATCTTTTTGATATCTGGCTTGTATGTGAAGTATCCCAGTCTGAACACGACTGCATTGAAATATTACCCATTAGGCCAGGCGCCCCCTAGTGGGAAAAGGAAATTCCCTTTTTTACGAGACAGGCTCCTCCTCCAAAGGAAAAAAAAAATATTGACTTCATAATGCCATGCACACGGTCAAGCAGTCCAATGCCAGAGGCAGCAAAACAACCCCAAAACATCAGGGAACCTCAGCCATGTTTGACTGTGGGGACCGTGTTCTTTTCTTTGAAAGCCTCATTTTTATTCCTGTAAAATCTATCTTGATGCCTTTCTCAAAAAGCTCTACTTTTGTCTCATCTGACCAAAGAACATTCTTCCAAAATGTTTTTAGCTTTTTCGTTTTGACAAACTCCAGCCTGGCTTTTTTACGTCTCTGGGTCAGAAGTGGGGTCTTCCTGGGTATCCTATCATATGCCCCTTTCCCACTGAAACTAGTAGGTCAACGCGCGTTTTTTCCAAGCCGATGCAACCCACCAGCAATTGGCATTTGGCACCTTTCCCATTGACAAAAAAAAAAGCCCTGTCTTTTTTTTTACACCCATCTAACCCCCCCACCCCTCCTCAGCCGTGCGTAAGGTTACGTGACGTCACCGCGCTAAGATGTGCGACGACAAGTGCGACCGAATTCATTCAGTTCAAGGAGGTAAAAAATGCAGAGCAACATGGAAGCCTCCTTTCTCCACGGATTCTCCAATGCTGGGACATATTGTTCAATGTGGTGCGCTACTGGCTCCTTCTATTAGCTTTGGTGTGAGATCGACGTAACTACGGTTGTGGGGCGTGTTAAATGGGAGGCGACTGGCACATTGTTATGACGCATCACGTAAGAGCCTACATCACCACTTACAGTAGATTAGGGTGTTGACCCGGGGTTTTGCTTTCACACTGCATGACGATGAGAGCAGAGGTGATTTTAATGCGGGTCGCTTGGCGGGTTGATTGACACAGGTCGAGGCGGGTCGCTGCACCTTTCCCCACTGCCACCAAAAGCCAATTGTTAGTGGGTCTACATGGATTTTTTGGCCAGTGGAAAAGGGGTAATAGAGTCCCTTTTCGTTCAGATGCCGACAGATAGTACGGGTTGACACTGTTGCACCCTCGGACTGCGGGACAGCTTGAACGTGTTTGGAAGTTAATAGAGGTTCTTTATCCACCAACTGCACAATCTTTCTTTGAAGTCTCTAGTCATTTTTTCTTTTCCGTCCACATCTAGGGAGGTTAGCCACAGTTCCGTGGGCTTTAGACCTATTGATGACACTGCGCACGGTAGACACAGGAACATTCAGGTCTTTGGAGATGGACTTGTAGCCTTGAGATTGCCCATGCTTCCTCACAACTTTGCTTCTCAAGTCCTCAGACAGTTCTTTAGTCTTCTTTCTTTTCTCCATGGTCAATGTGGTAAACACAAGGACACAGGACAGAGGTTGAATCAACTTTAATCCATTTTAACTGGCTGCAGGTGTGATTTAGTTATTGCCACAACCTGTTATGTGCCATAGGTAAGTAACAGGTGCTGTTAATTACACAAATTAGAGAAGAATCACTTTTTTTTTCTTTCTTTTTTTAGAGGGTGCCAATACTTTTGCCCGGCCCATTTTTGGAGTTCTGTGTAAAATTATAATGATTCAATCCCCCCCATTCTCTTTTGTGTTTTTTCATTGCAAGCCAAATAAATGAGGATATTACTACCAAAGTATTTGTAATTGTAATCATTTTCTGGGAGAAATTAAGCAGTATCTGACAGAATTGCAGGAGTGCCAATACTTTTGGCCAGTAATGTAATGTTTATTCGTGAGAGAAATAAAACAATAAACCTTAAATGACATTATCTCCCATTTTACACTGTCTACTGACTTCAAGTAAAAACGGGCATGGACCTCAACTTCCGCACTTTCAAATGAGACCAACCGCATGGGAGCTTTAATAACAGCGTGACGATGCTTCAAAGATATGCATTAACGTGTTGCTGCCGACACGTCCAGTGTTAAAGGGTTCAAATAATAAGGAATCGTTGATTAAACGGGGAGTCTTATTTCTTTGGAAATCAAAATATGGTAACAGATAGAATAATGTAAAGCCAGCATGTGGGTCAGTTTGCTCAGCGCGTGTAGTACTTGAATGGGCTTAATGGAAGAAGGCAGTCTGAACAGGCACAAAAAAAAATAAAAAAAGGACCACATACGACATTAAAAAAAATTGAAATTGTGCATTGGAAACTGCAGTCTGAACCTAGCCTTAGCATCTCATTAGGTTATTAGTTTTATTGCCCCACCAAGAATCGATAAATCATTTTAAATTGACGTCACTATTCAATAAAGGAACAGGTTGCTACCAAAATTGACCACTAGACAAAAAAAATTCTACTGGAATAGTGTCTATGTTAAGTCATTGGCTGCCAATGACGGCGTGAGACGACCAAACCAGATTTCGTAACCATTCCAGTCTGGTTTTAAATCCCTCCACAGCACTGAGTTGGCACTTTTAAGAGTATCAAATGATATACATTTGCCAACAGACTCTGGCAAGTTTGTTGTTTTAGTTCTTTTAGATTTATCTGCAGCATTTTTTACCGTAGGCCATGAGATTTTAATTTCTCATCTTGAGCACAGTGTGGGCATTCAAGGTGTCGCTCTTGAATGGCTCAAGTCGTATCTAAATTAACTGAGTTTTTGTGTAAAAATGGGCAATTTCATGTCCAAAAAGGCATCACTTCCACACGGGGTTCCTCAGGGATCTGTTCTCAGCACTCTTTTATTTTCGCTTTATTTATTGCCTCTTGGTTCTGTTTTTAGGAAACATGGTGTTTTACTTCATTTGTTTGCTGATGACTGTCAGATGTATTTTTCCAATGGCGCAAAATGGCACTCTTCTGTCAACTCATTGAATGCCTCAACAATACAAAGTCGTGGCTTTCACTTAATTTTTTAAGTTTGAATTAAAGACAGACTGTCATGGTGTTCAGACCAAGTAGCCAGGCCTCCCTGAATATTGACCTCAGTTCATTGTCTCAGTTTCTTAAGAACTATGTCAAAAATCTGGGGGTCCAATTTGATTCCAATTTTAAATTTGAGAAGCAGATTTCTTGTGTTGTACGGGACTGTTTTTTCAGCTTCGCCAGATTGCCAAAGGAAATCTATTGTTTCATGCTCTTATTTGGAGAAATTGATTCATGCTTTTGTCATAACTCGGCTGGATTATGGTAATTGTGTGCAGGCGTCGGTCAGGCTGCACTGGCCAGTCTACAACTTGTACAAAACTCTGCTGTTCGACTCCTTACTAGAACCCACAGGCGCAAACACATATAACCCTGATTTTAGCATCTCTTCACTGGCTCCCAGTATATTACCAAATACATTTTAAGATATTGTTTTTAAATGTTTGAATAATTGTGCTCCGCCATATCTGTCAGAACTGCTTCAGCCTTACAGTCCAACCAGAACCCTCAGATCAGCTGACCACCTGCTTCTAGAAGTCCCAAGATCAAGGCTGAAGCTTAGGGGTGACCGTGCATTTGCGGTGATGGCGCCCAGGCAGTGGAACCAATTACCACTTACTATTAGACAGGCCCCTTCATTTACGGATTTCAAATCACGCCTTAAAAATGTTTCATTTTCTTCAGCTTTTAATATGCAATGACGGTTTATGACCTTGTCTTTTATTTTTTTATGTGTTTATCTTATCTTTGAATGTTAACTTATTTTGCTGTTTCATGGTATGTAAAGCACTTTGGACTCCTTTGCGGATTTTTAAAATGTGCTATACAAATAAAGTTGATTGATTGATTGAAGTTTGACTGGGAGGGGCGGATGAACATTCGTTCAAGGTGGCTTCCAACTAGGCATGTGCCGGTATGAGATTTTCACGGTACGATAACCGTGAGCAAAAATACCGCGGTTTCACGGTATCACGGTATTGCAATTATAGCTCCAAAATTTTGAGATGTATGGGTTAAAAAAAAAAAAAAAAAAAAATCCATTGAACAGGATTTTTTTCAAAACATATTTGCAAATTGGAACATGAATATAATGTGAAAATAAATAAATTAACAAAAAATAACAAATATTATATAAAATTAAAATAAATAGAACCTAGACTATACCCACAGCCACAGCTCAAGTTGCTCAATTTTAGAGTAAGAACAAAATAATTGCTGTAAAAAGTAAAAACACTTCTAAATAAAATTAAAAATATATACTGTATGACTTTTTTTTGAGGGGGGAAGCTCAAGTGAAGTTTCACCATTTTCAGCCACTGTGTCAACTCTAGTCTACATGATGCCATGCCTTTGTGTTAAAAAGAACAAAGAATTCATAAGTTAATAAGTTAGTTAAAAATGTATAAGTTAGTTTTATAAATTAGTTAAAATGTAAATATTGTTGAGGAAAGGTTTCATCTAAAAAAAAAAAAAGTGCTCAATTAGCGATCTTTGACGCGTTTCTTTTTCTTCCCCCCTGCATTCAAGCTTTTCTCTCACTCAGCGGCTGTGAGACATAAAAGAAGCTGCTTTCCCAGTTTAGCTTAGGCTAACATTCGTCTTTGTAAGTTTTAGTTGGTTTGTATATTGAATTTGAAAGGAAAATGTGTGTTTTGTTTTTGGCGAACTTTTAATGGAGCTACTGCTATCCTGTTGAACCTAATCACACGTGGAAAAATACAATTGTACAGCGATTTAAATGTATTTATTTGTATATTTCACCACGATTTGAGAGCTCAATAAATTGAAGAAAAGTACGCCTTGTGTTTGGAGGATTTGTTTTTGGGTTTGCTGGCTGTTTAGTGACACTCACGGCAACAAACGGGAAGGGGTGAGCGGTGCTGCACCAAGCCACTTCGGCTGCATTTTGGCACATGAAAAATAGCGAATACCGTACTAAGGTATGACGGAAAATTTTAGTGGTTTTGAAACCGCGACGTTTTCACACCACGGTAAACCGTGAAACCGGTAACCGGCACATGTCTACTTCCAACATAACATGAGTGCAGGTATATGTCCCCAAAACTTGGCGCAGAAGAGGCATGGAATAAATGAACAATTTGCACACTCAATGGGGTTTCTTGACGGCGCTTGAAAGATGAACTACCAGAACGACTCTTGACGTGTTTGTCGTTAACGTCAACAGGGAGTTCTTTTACAAAGTGATGCCTGAAAGATTTGGGTCAGGTTCTTCTCTGAAGACAGATCTGTCCCTACGGACTCCTAAGAAAGCAGGTTTATTTCATATTTCTACCTAAATATATAGTCTTCTGACAGCTGTTTAACTCATATCTTTGCAATATTATTTTATTCACAAAATAAAACCAACACCTTCACGAAAATGTTTTACATTCTATGTGTAATGTCCTGTCTTTAATTTGTGTGCTTAGATGATGTATAATATCCAGCAGATGGTAAACATAAGTAAAAATAATGATTACATGAGGATACACTTTTTGCTGACGCACAATTCCCTTGCAGGCTGTCGCTTACGCTTTTGAAAGACAAAGATTGTGATTCATGCGTTGAGTGTGTGTTTACACAAAAGCACACGCACATGTAAATGAAGAAATATCCCATCTGGTGTGCATCGCAAAAGTAAACAAATGAAAAAAAAAAAAAAAAAAAGGTTGCCAACCATAGCAAAAGACACAAAAGGGATGATATTGTAATGTTTTTGTATTTTTCAGCTAAAGCAGTTGGGGGGGGTTTGTCGTTTTTTCCCTGCATTTTATTTGGGCTAATATTGCATTAATTGTCTAATCTTCTGAAGATTTTATATTTGTAAGCAACCATTCATGTTATTTAATAAAATTGACAAATTAAAATTTGCTTGACATGTTGGTTGCAAATGTTTTTCCCCAAAATATTTTTGTTTCTGTATTATTCTGTAATATATTTGCATTATTTAAACATGATTTAGCTAGGGTGCAATCAAACAAACTCAGGTAGTTGGTACCAGGATTAGCAATCAGGTAGCATAGAATAAGATGTCAACATACCCACACCTATAGGTGATGTACATCAGGGGTGAAAGTGGGCGGGAACGGTCAGGAACGCAGTTCCGGTATAAGATTCTGGGCCAGAACGCTGTTCCGGTATACGGTGCTTTGATTCCGAAAATATATATCAGAGTCTGACGATGACGAGTCACATCAATGTGCGAATGCAAGTAAAACGCCTGGGCTCTTTTATCCGTTCAATTGGCTAACATACTGACATGTGATCACCAGAGATAGTTAGCTCTGATTGGTTCAAAAGTGCATGTTTTCTGAAACAACTAAAAAAAAAAAAAAAAAAAAGGGGGCGGGGGGGGGGGTGCAATGCAACAGAAAATGGATCAAATCTTTAAGAGCATGCAAAGAGTTAAGGTGGCTTATTTATCGTATTTAGTTTTATTTGCTCTGATGGGGAGGTCCAGAACATCTTAGCTATCAATGTGCACTTTGGACTTATATTTGTTCATTTATGCTGCTACTTATCCATTTCCTTATGATTTAAAAAAGTCAATGTTTGCGCGATCTTCAAAATATATTCCATTTCACTCTGCATAATATGTCATTTGTACTTATTTTTCTGAATGTATGTTACTTCTTTTTTTTTTAAAAACAAAAAATGTTTACATTATCTTCAATTTTAATATACATTCTATGTTCTTAAGTAGTTAAAATTTAGATTTGGCATTTAGTATGTGAGGAAATGAGGGAAAATAAAAATTAGGAGATGGAGGTTGGGGTTATACTGTAGCTGTTTTTGTCAGCTTATTTTGCAAATCATTGAAAAATACAATTTTGAATGAAAATCAGTTTCTGTATGTGTTATAGAAATAACTGACCAAAACAGTTTTCTTTGCATTTCAGTAGTTTTGACCCCCCCCCCCCCCCCCCCCACCCAAAAAAAAAAAATTCTAATTTCTGGTCCCGTGGCAACCTTCCCGCCAGGGAGTTCCGGCAAGAAATTCTAACCACTTCCACCCTTGATGTACATTTAGTATTATGGGTTCCCCATCTCACATTGCTGAATTGTGTGTGCTCCACCCCGCCTTATCGTCTCATTTAGACTTACCTTCCCTCCTATTTCTCCTCAGTTATCAGCACCATTCTGTTCATTGGTACCATAGGAGTGTCATAATGAGTTTTTTGTTGTTCTTCTCTTCTGTGTGCTTCCTTCCTTGGTCGCCCTAGAACCCGTTCGTGTTTGCTGCTTTATCCTTAAACCAAAAACAAAAATAAACGCAATGACAGTATGTCAAACTCCCATGTGATACATTAAAACTGTTCAGAAATTAAGCACATTCAGGGCTCATTCCCACTAGAAGTGTTTGGTCCTTTTAAAGCAACACTAACTTTCCAACCTTTATAAAAATATTTTCATAACCTTTGTGATGACATGTCAACTGCCAAATAGTTGAATGACGCCTCTTTTATATCTTGAAAAGGGCTGCATTACTTTCACTGGCACTAATCAACTTTAAGGGGGCTGGTAGGAACCCTGCCACACAAGAAAAAAAAACGACTAATGTGCCGACTGCTTTACAGCATATGTCGCTTCCCCCTTTCATTATAAAGACTGTAGTCCAAGCGTACGCTTTCGCGTAATTCTGTACAGATGGCAGAGCAACAAAAAAGTGTGAGTCAAAAAATTTTTTTTTTAATGAGGCTACCAGGTCATACAGAATAAACATAGGCCCGGCTTTCACTCGCTGTCGTCACCCCCCCACCCAGCGTTGACAAGTTCAGGTGGGGTGTGGTGTTTAGCCACACTATGCCACAGGTTGCTAACCGTCATACACTATTGTTTAGCCACAACTGGATTCATTCATCCTTCACACAGCTGCTGGAAACAAATGTTTCATCCATCTGCAGGCGACCAGGAAATTGATTTTTGATTGATTTTATGATATTGCGAGTGTGCGCTGATCCTCATGGGAAACGCAGTCTTCCTTTAGGCAAAACACTACAGCTTTTGTCCACCGGCATCACTAAAATCGCTCAAAACTGAAGTGATGTAACAAGGTGCACCAAATCATCAAAGCATGTGTCGAGTAATTAAGGGACATTTCCACGAAGCGCGCACAGAGGCTCGCTTCATTTAGGGGAGGTCCCCAAAACGACTTTCGAAGCCTCGCTAGCCAGCCGTACCACGTGACTGCTTCAGAGAGTGCTTTAGATTTTGCTGTGCGGTTTGACAGCTCGTTACATTACATAAACACCTCTGGCCGGATTTGAAATGTGGGCGTTTGAAGGAAAGTTCAGACGAGGCGATCAGACAAGAGTTTGGGGAGTAAAAGGTTTAGGAGTGAGGAGAGAAGGATTAGTTCAGTAGTTGATAGGATGGAGCTAGCAAGGAGACATCCCCTATCCCCCCCCCCCCCCCCCTTCAGCACCCCCATCAAGTACATCTATGTTCAAGTTACACAAGCACTTTTACTGTCCTCTCCCTGTTTACGATCATGCCAGTTTCAGAAAAAGCATTGCACAACTTGCCATATAATAATACCATTTAAGGAATCGTTTTCACACACACACGCTACAGACGATTTCTTACAATGTTCCCTCACTATTTTGCTGCTCAACTTTCACACAGTTAGTGCATTGTGAAAGTATCTTGTTATAAGACTGAAAAAGTTCTAAAGACATTTTTGAACACTTAATTTTTACCTACAGTGGGGCAAATAAGTATTTAGTCAACCACTAATTGTGCAAGTTCTCCCAATTGAAAATATTAGAGGCCTGTAATTGTCAACATGTTTAAACCTCAACCATGAGAGACGATGTGGAGAAAAAAAACAACAGAAAATCACAGTTTGATTTTTAAATAATGTATTTGCAAAATCAACTCCCTCCACAGATTTTCTATAGGGTTGAGACGTGGAGACTTGCTAGGCCACTACAGGACCTTGAAATGCTTCTTTCAAGGCCAATCCTTTGTTGCCCTGACTGTGTTTGGGATCATTGTCATGCTGAAAGACCCAGCCACGTCTCATCTTCAATGCCCTTGCTGATGGAAGGAGATTTTCACTCAAAATCTCTCGATACATGGCCCCAATTATTCTTTCCTTTACACAGATCAGTCGTCCCAGTCCCTTTGCAGAAAAACAGCCCCAAAGCATGATGTTTGCGCCCCCATGCTTCACAGTGGGTATGGTGCAATTCAGTATTATTTTTCCTCCAAACAAGAGAACCTGTGTTTCTTCCAAAAAGTTCTATTTTGGTTTCATCTGACCATAACACATTCTCCCAGTCCTATTCTGGATCATCCAAATGCTCTCTAGCGGACCGCAGATGGGCCTGGACATGTACTCTCTTCAGCAGGGGGACATGTCTGGCAGTGCAGGATTTGAGTCCCTGGCGGTGCATTGTGTTACTGATAGTAGCCTTTGTTTCTGTGGTCCCAGCTCTCTGTAGGTCATTCAATAGGTCCCCCCGTGTGGTTCTGGGATTTTTGCTCCCCGTTCTTATCATTTTGACACCACCGGGTGAGGAGGTAGTTTAAAGTCCGTGTTGCTCAACGACAGCCCCAAAACATCACTGCTCTAGAGGAAATCTGCATGGAGGAATGGGCCAAAATACCAGCAAGTGTGTGTGAAAAGCTTGTGAAGAGTTACAGAAAATGTTTGGCCTCTGTTATTGCCAACAAAGGGTACATAACAAAGTATTGAGATGAACTTTTGGTATTGACCAAATACTTATTTTCCACCATTATTTGCAAATTTATTCTTTAAAAAAAATCAATGTGATCCCCCCCCCCCACAGATTCTGTCTCTCATGGTTGAGGTTTACCCATCTTGACAA
Organism: Corythoichthys intestinalis; assembly: GCF_030265065.1. NCBI lineage: Eukaryota > Metazoa > Chordata > Actinopteri > Syngnathiformes > Syngnathidae > Corythoichthys > Corythoichthys intestinalis. The sequence goes on along the minus strand of NC_080405.1, from coordinate 48,522,589 downwards.
TTACAGGCTTCTCTAATATTTGCAAGTGGGAGAACTTGCACTATTAGTGGTTGACTAAATACTTATTTGCCCCACTATGTATTTATGTACTTACACCTCCACACACGTATGAAAGAAAATGAATGTACTGTCTGTATTATTTATATTTTATTCACGTTTCAAACTATTAATGTTCTAATGATAACATATTCATTTATCGGGTTTTATACACACTTACTGATATTATGTACAGTATACACACACACACAAAAATATATCAAAAGTGTTTTGGGGCGTTACAATACTTCACATTTTTTTCCACTTTGTGCAGTCGGTTTTGGTCCACATAAACAGCAATAGGTGAAACCTCTATACTAGGGCTGTCAAACGATTAAAATTTTTAATCGAGTTAATTACAGCTTAGAAATTTAATCGTAATTAATCGCAATTCAAACAATCGATAAAATATGCCATATTTTTCTGTAAATTATTGTTGGAATGGAAAGATAAGACGGATATATACATTCAACATACAGTACATAAGTACTGTATTTGTTTATTATAGCAATAAATCAACAAGATGGCATTAACATTAACATTCTCTTAAAGCAATCCATGGATAGAAAGACTTGTAGTTCTTAAAAGATAAATGTTAGTACAAGTTATAGAAATTTTACATTAAAACCCCTTATTTTTTTTTCGTTTTATTCTTTTTTTTTTTCTTCAATCAAAAAATAAACTAGTAGCTCGCCATTGTTTATGTCAATAATTACACAATGCTCATGGGTGCTTAAGCCCATAAAACCATTTGGGCCAAAGCACCAGCAGAGGGTGCCAAACAACAAAAAACAAGCGGACATTACACTGACTGCTGTCATTTTAATCTTTTAAGCGGGGCATATGCGTTAATTGCGTCAAATATTTAAACGTGATTAATTTAAAAAATTAATTACCACCCATTAACGCGATAATTTTGACAGCCCTACTCTATACATATGTGATACACTATGTACATAGAGGATTTGTTCAAACAGTATTTTCTAAATTCCTAACAGCCACACACAAATACAAACAAACCAAAAAAATACAATGAATCACTCATGTGGTTGAGACAACTGTGATCATACACTTAACCAGTAGGTGGTACGGCTCTCACATGAAGCTTCGAGAAATGAACCCTTTCTCGAACCAACTTGTTCGAATGGTTCAATGCCTCACGAAGCTTCATCTCACCAGCACTACTGAAAAGTTACATAGTGTTGCTTTAAAACTGACCAGTTCCTTTTCTCAGATAGTAAGCTTTGTTTTGTAAACGTGAATGTTCATCCAAACTGTTGTACGTATCAAACAAACGAACTCTGGTCCGCTCAAAAGTTGTGGGTCACTATCCACAAATTTACCTTGCTCCACTGACGTGCTTAAGCTACATTACATGCAGCGTCACGCTGGAGAAAAGCACTTCATCTCCTAAATTTGTCCAATCAATGAGTGCACCTTATGCCCACCTGATGCTACTCGGAAAGTTCGATTGGCGAATTGTGAATGCTGAACCTTACTGTCACACGTGGATGAAATGGACCGGCCTTTATTGGAACAAAAATCCAGAAGCGGGAACAACTGAGGGCGCTCCACAAGGAATAAAAAAAATGTACTTAGATAGAAACAAAATGACACAAACAAGAAAGCCAGGCAAAATGCAGTGGAGTAGATTACTACAATAAAGGACTAGGCGCCAGGCAGAAATAACAACAAACTGTGGCATGACACTAAAAACAAACTTACAATGTAGAATATCTGTGGATTCCGGCTACAGCGGAAACGAATGGCAAAGACACTTTGGCACAACAAACAATTTAAGCACATGAGGAACGGGGCACAGGTGGGAACAATAGGTAATCACAATCAGAGACAGGTGAGGCATCAGGAAGAGTGAGTGGTGGAAACAGCAGGGTGAGACTTCAAAATAAAACAGGAAGAGACACGACAATATACCGAGATAGGACAGAACCCCCACCCAGGCGTGACATTAACAAGTTATTTACATACGTTGTTGCAATTTAGCTTTCCAACCGGAGCTGGTCCTCTTAGTCTAATGCAATGGTTCTTAACTTGGGTTCGATCGAACCCCAAGGGTTCGGTGAGAAAGTTTCAGGGGTACGACAAGCAAGACACGCAGGTCCCTATTTTAATTCATTGACTAAATCTATACAAACTGACATTTTAGACCAGGTCTTGGACAGGTTTGACCCAAATTTACATTTATTTAATTCGTGTTAAACGTACAGCCCACAGAGTGAATCGCATGCTTTTATTTTGTGCTGTAAAACTGGAGATTTGTGATGTTTTTTTCATGACCAAGTGCATTACCGTACTTGGGTCAGTTTTGTGTCTGCAGTCACATACTGTATGTCCACTCGCCCCCCCCCCCCCCCCCCCAAGCAATGGCTGCTCATGAGGTAAAAGGGAAATGACCCAAACATGCACCAAAATCAACAGGAAATTACCCTAAATAACCTGGAAATACCCCAAAATGTACAGAAATTGATCCATAAGTATACCAAAATAACAAAGAAGTGACCTGAAATGAACTCTTTGGCTTCAATTTTTGGAATTTCTCACATTTTTGCATTGAATCACCATCAAATATGATCTGATCTTTGTCAAAATCACACAGATGGAAAAAATACTGTCTGCTTTAACTAAAACCACCCAAGCATTAATAGGTTTTCATATTTTAATGAGGATAGCATGCAAACAATGACAGAAGGGGGAAAAATAAGTAAGTGAACCATCACATTTTAATATTTTGTGCCCCCCCTTGGGCAGCAATAACTTCGACCAGACGCTTCCTGTAGCTGCAGATTTACAAAACTGCTGTAGGCAGATGTCTGGCATGAATCGTTGTCTGAGGTCATGCCACAGCATCTCAATGGGGTTCAAGTCTGGACTTTGACTTGGCCACTCCAGAACGTGTATTTTGTTCTTCTGAAACCATTATGAAGTTGATTTACTTCTGTGTTTTGGACCATTGTCTTTTTGCAGCATCCATCCTCTTTTTAGCTTCAACTGTCTGACAGACGGCCTCAAGTTTTCCTGCAAAACATCCTGATAAACTTTTGAATTCATTCCTCCATTAATAATTGCAAGTTGTCCAGGCCCTGATGCAGCAAAACAGCACCAACTCATGATGCTCTCTCCACTGTGCTTCAAGGAGGGGATGAGGTGTTGATGTTGGTGAGCTGTTCCATTTTTCCTCCACAAATTACGTTGTGTGTTACTCCCAAACAATTCAACTTTGGTTTCATCAGTCCACAAAATATTTTGCCAAAAGTTCTGTAGAGTGTACAAGTGCCTTTTTTGCGAACATTAAACAATCAGCAATGTTTTTTTGTTTGTTTGTTTGTTTTTTGACAGCAGTGGCTTCCTCCGTGGAGTCCTCCCATGAACACCATTCTTGGCCATAGTTTTACATATAGTTGATGTGTGCACGGAGATATTGGACTGTGCCAGACACTCTAGTGTTCTTTTTTACCTCTCTGAGTATTCTGCGCTGAACTCTTGGAGTCATCTTTGATGGAGGGCCACTGCTTGGGAGAGAAGCAACAGTGCCAAACTCTCTCCATTTGTAGACAACTTCTCTGACTGTTGATTTATGAACATCCAGACTTTTAGAGATGGTTTTGTATCCTTTCCCAGCTTTATACAAATCAGCAATCCTTGATTGCAGGTCTTCAGAAAGCTCTTTTGACTGAGCCATGATGCACATCAGACAATGCTTCTCATCAAGACATTTCTTACCTGGTGTGTGTTTTATAATGGGCAGGGCAGCTTTAAACCATTCATCAGTGATTGGGCACACACCTGACTTAAAATGTCTGGTAAAAATTGTTTTCAATTGCACTTTAAGTCTCCTTAGGCAGAGGGTTCAATTACTTATTTTTCCCGCTTCTGTCATTGTTTGCATGCTATCCTCATTAGAATATTCATTCGTTCATTTTCCATGCCGCTTTTTCCTCACGAGGGTCGCGGAGGTGCTGGAGCCTATCCCAGGTAACTACGGGCAGTAGGCATGGTACACCCTGAACTGGTTGCCAGCGAATCGCAGGGCACAAGGAGGCATACAACAATTCACGCACACACTCATACCTACGGACAATTTAGAGTTCATTAGAATATGAAAAGTTATAAATGTTTGGGCGGTTTTAGTTTAAGCAGACACTGTGTTTTCATCTGTGTGATTTTGACAAAGATCAGATCAAATTTGATGGTGATTTTATGCAGAAAAATGAGAAATTCCAAAAGGTTCAGATATATTTACAATGGTATGAAAAAGTATCATTTTAATATTTTTTTTAAAACAATGTTTTTTGATAGTTTTATGGCAGATCTTTGGTAATAAATTGTTTTAATTTTTGTAAAAAGGTGTATATTTATCCATTAATATTTTTGAATGTTTAAAATTCCAAAATATTGCACTTTTGTGTATTGTAATTTTCTTTAAATATATTTTTTTTATTTAAAAAAAAAAAAAATGTAATTCAAATAGTTGATTGTTTCAATACATTATTTCACTTAAATTAGCTTTGTATAGTTTTCATTGTGTTCTGTATCAGTAGTTTTATTCTTTTTGACTCCATGTTTATTGTGTAATCCTAATATATTCATGTTATTTTTATTTTCCTACAAATTGTTTCAACCGTTAAACGTTTCAACTCTTTTTCACCTGAGCCGACTCGGCGCTGCCTCGCAAAATAAGCAGCTTGTGAGTGATTATTCAAGTAATCGCTTCAAAGTGGTGATGTTCTCCAATACGTCGCGCTCTCATCTATTTTCTGTTCTTGCAATCTCCTTATAACACTGTCGCCATTGTGTTTAAAGTAGAAAAGAACAATGAATAAAATATCTGAGAAAATGGTATGTATGGTATGAATAATGTAAAGGTGCCTCTCAAGGTCGGACCACGTTGTTAGTAGTCTCTCCCCCACCTGCCTGCACGCTGTTACTTTTTGATCTTGTTTGCTGTGAGGAAGTCATTCTAGTCCATCCACTTGTCTCTTTGACGCCCGTGGCGGGAGAGACGCTATTTTGAGGGAAGGTGGGTATAAAAAAAAAAAGAAAAAAAACGGCCCAGCGTGAGCTTGTGGTGTGAAGGCGATGAAGTGCCGTGTTAGCACATTTGAGCCAAAAACTTTCTTAGCACAGCTTGTTTGCTTCACTTAGTCAGTCAACATTCTGACTGGAGGGGGCGACTGACACAAGTTTGGCTTCATAGGTTTGATATACAATTGAAATGGTGACACTTTTTGTACACTTATAGAAATAATGCAAGTAGGTATGAGAGGTGGGAACCTCTGAGGAGCTCATGATATGATACAATTTGTGATATAAAGCTCACAACATATTGTAAGATAATATGGCGATGTAACAATTATTGATAAATGGGTCAGAAAATCATTAGTGCTGCCAAATTTATCGCATTAACGGGCGGTAATTTTTAAAATTAATCACCTTAAAATACTTGACGCATTTAACGCACATGCCCCGCTCAAACAGATTAAAATGACAGCACAGTGTCATGTCCACTTGTTACTTGTGTTTTTTGTAGGGGTGTCAAACGATTAAAATTTTTTATTGAGTTAATTACAGCTTAAAAATTAATTAATCGTAATTAATCGCAATTAATCGCAATTCAAACCATCTATAAAATATGCCATATTTTTCGGTAAATTATTGTTGGAATGGAAAGATAAGACACAAGATGGATATATACATTCAACATACGGTACATAAGTACTGTATTTCTTTATTATAACAATAAAACAACAAGATGGCAATACCATTATTAACATTCTGTTAAAGCGATCCATGGATAGAAAGACTTGTAATTCTTAAAAGATGAATTTTAGTACAAGTTATAAAAATTTTATATTAAAACCCCTCTTCATGTTTTGTAAAATTTTCAATCAAAAAATAAACTAGTAGCGCGCCATTGTTGATGTCAATAATTACTTACACAATGCTCATGGGTGCTGAAGCCTATAAAATCAGTCGCACCCAAGCGCCAGCAGAGGGCGGCAAAACTCCGAAAAACACAACAAGTACAGCTTTCACTCTGCTGTCATTTTAATCTGTTTGAGCTAGGCATTTGTGCGTTAATTGCGTCAAATATTTTAACGGGATTAATTTAGAAAATTAATTACCGCTCGTTAACGCGATAATTTTGACAGCCCTAGTTTTTTGGGTGTTTTGTCGCCCTCTGCTGGCGCTTGGGTGCGATTGATTTTATGGGTTTCAGCACCACGAGCAATGTGTAATTATTGACATCAACAATGACGAGCTACTAGTTTATTTTTTGATTGAAAATTTTACAAATTTTATTAAAACGAAAACATTAAGAGGGGTTTTAATATAAAATTTCCATAACTTGTACTAACATTTATCTTTTAAGAACTACAAGGCTTTCTATCAAAGGATTGCTTTAACAGAATGTTAATAATGTTAATGCCATGTTGTTGATTTATTGTTATAATAAACAATTACAGTGCTTATGTACAGTATGTTTAATGTATATATCCGTCTTGTGTCTCATCTTTACATTCCAACAATAATTTACAGAAAATATGGCATATTTTATAGATGGTTTGAATTGCGATTAATTAAGATGAATTCGTTTTTAAGCTGTGATTAACTCGATTAAAAATGTTTAATCGTTTGACAGCCCTAGTTAAAATATTTGACGCATTTAACACATGCGTGGAATGACCCGCTCATGCATTGCCTCAAACAGATTACAATTACGCCGTTTTTTTGCACATTGAGAGCTAAGAGGCAGAGAAATGCGAGTGGACACAGGCATTCATTGGACCACGCCGTTTATTATTGGCATAAGTTTTGTCTTCACTTTCTCAACAAACATAACTGATGAGGCAACTGACTTGGGGAAGAATGACAGGAGATGATCTTTTTCTTAACACGCTTCATTAAACACAACACAGAACATATACCATTTGCAGCTACCACTGACAGTTATGGTTGCCCAACGTCCCATCATGCATTTGGGTGGAACAGTTAAGTCGCTACAGTATCATTTAGTGAAAGCACAACAAAAATAATATTCCTATCTCTTAAAAAAAAACAATAATGTTCACGAAAAGAAAGCTTAATGCAAAGAGAACTGGGATTCCCAATCAAAATAGCTATGCAAAATACACATAAAACTTACTCAGACTTTGGGCAAACTCTATTCAAACATTTCGTTTCGCTCAAAAAATACACTACATGGCAATGTACAAACTATCAGAGGTCTCGTACGTTGTGAAGTCAACATTCAAATGAACGTAAGGTACAATGAACCCGGAAACTACGGCGTCAGTCGAGGGGCAAAACGCACTCGTTGGCTAGATTTCTAATTAATTCAAAACTCACCATTGACACCTTGTGGTGTAGTTCAATCATTACCTTACGTAGTTAAAGACACTGTGGAAGAACGGCAGGGAGCCCATGTGACGTCCCGCTCGGCGACGTCAACAATGGCGAGCTATTAGTTTATTTTTTTGATTGAAAATTTTACAAATTTTATTAAAACAAAAACATTAAGAGGGGTTTTAATATAAAATTACTATAACTTGTACTCACATTTATCTTTTAAGAACTACAAGTCTTTCTATCTGTGGATCCCTTTAACAGAAAGAATGTTAATAATGTTAATGCCATCTTGTGGATTTATTGTTATAATAAACAAATACAGTATTTACGTACAGTATGTTGAATGTAAATATCCGTCATGTGTCTTATTTTTCCATCCCAACAATAATTTCCAGAAAAATATGGCATATTTTAGAGATGGTTTGAATTGCGACTAATTACGATTATTTTTAAGCTGTGATTAACTTGATTAAAAATTTTAATCGTTTGACAGCCCTAAAAATAATTCTACAGTATCTTACTATAAACAGAAAAACAAGCTATTTTCAACCTTTTGCCATGAATTGAATTGAGTTTATCATTAGTTGGTGTCCTATTCATTTTACCTGGGAGGGTGGCAGCCATCCCTCCCACTTTAAACAAAATTGGACGTCTATGAAGGTCAGTGGCAACCATCCATTATTTACCGCTTAATCTGGGGTCACGTCGCGGGGGCAGCAGCTTTAGTATTGAAGCCCAGACTTCCCTTTCCCCAGCCACTTCAACCAAGGCGTTCCCAGGCCAGCCGGGAGACATAGGCTAGGTTCAGACTGCGGGTCTTAATGCACGAATACGATTTTTTCGTGTTTTTCCGACTCGGGTGAGGCATTAAGTTGACAGTCTGAATGGGACAAGTTGCATAGATGTGGACCATTTCAAATCTGATCTCGGTCACTTTCGTATGTGGTTTAAATCCAATCTGGGCAACATTTTTCCAGAACTTGGTGGCGGTCTGAACCATCAATTCTCCCAAATCGGAATTCATGCAGCAATTATTGTATGTCAGCAAAGAGTGAGAGCGGCAGGCAGGACGGCAGCGATATATATATATATATATATATATATATATATATATATATATATATATTTATATATACTGTATATATATATATATATATATATCTATATATATATATATATATATATATATTTATATATACTGTATATATATATATATATATATCTATATCAGGGGTCGCGTTAACCGAATATTTTCCGTCGTTGACCGATTTTTTAAAACGGTGACGGAAAAAACTGAAGTCCATCCGTCATTTTGACCGGTTGCAATTCACACCCCAGACCACAGGGTGGCGAGTGAGCATATTAATTAGCTATTGTCTCTCTTGATGCATGACGTCGTCGGCCTTACTCTGAAAAATGTCAAGGCAACTGAGTGTCCGAAGTTTCTTCAAAAAGCCCCAAAACGACGATGGTGTTGATAAAAGAGGTGAAAAAACAGGGACTGTACAAGCGGGCACGCAATTCAAGTCCATGCGCACCAGGAGGAAAGTGTGACACTACGTTCAGGCCACAGCAGGTGAACTATTAATTTCATTGTTCCATATGCTACATATGGTAGGCTACCTAACTACTGGGGCCACAGTCAGCTGTTTTTGTCACTGCGGAGAAAAAGTTAAATATTCATCTGCTTGATGTGTGATGGCACGGTGTGGATTCTCTGTTAAGCTTGTTCGGACAGAATATTAATTTGAAATGAATGAAAATTAAATATTATTGAATATGTTGAAGCGGTATGCAATGTTAAGAGTCTTGTTAGCTGTAGTCGCACTATCCTAGACCCCTCACTATCCACTCGCGGGGGCCTGCGCTTGTCAGTGACGTTCCTTATTCTCGCTAGATGATTATATTATTATTATTATGAACGCAAGAAGTAACAACGGGAACATTTTTAAACAGGTAGTTCACGGGAGAGCATTTCGACTCTTCGGCCAATCATATAGCGAGAGCGAGTGGATAGTGAGGGGACCGCGCGCGGCTCCTAAAGGCTCAAACACACCAGCAACGTGAACGTCGCGTCAACGATCTCGCCGCGATTACGCTTCGAAACGCGGCCGTTAAAGTCAATCAGCCAATGCACACCAGTCGCAGTGCGTCCGCGTGTTAGACGCGTCCCAGAAGCGCTAAACGCGACGCACGCGAAAAGAACAGCAGAGTTTGTTTTTTGACGCGAGATGCAGCCCCCCTGCGTCAATACTACTAGGTAGGATCGGGCAGGCCGGAAGTCACTCGTGTAAAAATACGGTGGATCCGGTCGGTTTTCAAAATAATATGCAATCGTAACTTCCTATATAAATAAAATAAACTGAAATGAGCTAAAACACCTGCAATTAATACGAATAATACACAAATCCTGCTACACAATAAAATTAATTCCTGCGTGGTGCTTTAACTTGAGAAAAAAACATCAATAAAGCTTAGAAAAATGTTCATAAGAAAAAAAATGTTAAAATCTTTGTCATTGGGATTGCTTTTTGCTTTAGCACATGACTTCTTTTTTTTTCTTTCACAAAGAAAGCTCGCCAATATGTGGGGTCTGAAAGGCAAAGTGTTGTTGTTTTATTACCTTTAAACACCCGCTATTCTCGCGCGATCTTGCAATCCTCGCGTGAACAGATTGAGTCGCTCCACAGACGCGCTGCTCGTGAAACGCGTCCTATGGAAATTGACGCCGAGCGTCACTGGTGCGTAATCGCGGCGAGATCGTTGACGCGACGTTCACGTTGCTGGTGTGTTTGAGCCTTAAGTGTCTCTGTCACGTGACTGTCGTAGCCGGGAACGCGCTCGGCCAAATGGACACACAAGTACGGAAGGTGAATTATGCCAAACAAAGGGTCACCACAATGTCATTATCATCATTTTAAAAATTTAAGTGACGGGTAAAAATAGATTATGACCGGATTTTTATGACCCTGTCAGTCAAAATGACAGACAACAAAAAAGTCTAGCGCAACCTCTGATATATATATTAGGGCTGTCAAAATTATCGCGTTAACGCGCGGTAATTAATTTTTTTAATTAATCACGTTAAAATATTTGACGCAATTAACGCACATGTCCCGCTCAGAAAGTATTCTACCTTTTGGTAAGTTTTACAGCAAGGCTTTTTATGCTGTCCAACAGCGAACTCTTGTGGTCGCTTTGCGACATGGTTTGTTTTCTTGCCAGTTCATTATGGCTGCACGACGTCTCGGGCTGATAATGTTGTGCTTTTATGATCCTTGGACAAGATTTGTCCGTAAGTATGGTTGTTGTAAAGAATGTACATATTATGTTAGTAAGCGAAATGTTATATTTTTTGTATGAGACGCTTTTTGTTTATCTTTAGTGAACCTGTATAGCGTGCTAAGCTAACGTTGTTGCTAATGCAATGCTTGTGTACTTTTTTTTTGTAGTTTTACGACGGTCTAAAGAGGACAATGGTTTGAGGCCATTTTATTAATAAATCAGATGAAAAAGGAAGAAGTCTAATTATTAAGGCGTCGTTCACTAGCTGTCTAGCTTTGGAAAAAGTCGGCGCTTCGGAGTGAGGACAGCATAGACAGATTTAAATGACAGTAGAGTGAAATGCCCACTACAGTCCTTATGTACCGTATGTTGAATGTATATATATATCCATCTTGTGTCTTATCTTTCCATTCCAACAATTTATTTTACAGAATATATATATAATTTACAGAAAAATATGGCATATTTTATAGATGGTTTGAATTGCGATTAATTGCGATTAATTACGATTAATTAATTTTTAAGCTGCAATTAACTCGATTAAAAATTTTAATCGTTTGACAGCCCTAATATATATATATATATATATATATATATATATATATATATATATATATATATATATATATATATATATATATATACTGTATATACTGTATATACTGTATATATATATATATTTTGTTCTTTTTATAAATATAAAAAAATATTTCAAGTTGGTCGAAATTAAAGGAAAGAACTTGCATGTAAAGTGTAATTCATGTCCCGGGGCAAAGATTTTGTCGACATCTGTGGTAAGCAATTCAAATCTGTTTATTTTTGTTGCACTTCAAGTGTAGGATAAATCTGTTGCTGGTGAGGTGCAATAAATATTACGAAATAAGGTTCTATAACACAACTACCTGTCTGTTCTTCTTCATTCAATTGACTTGAATACGGCTCAGAAAATGTCAAATTCTTTGACATACAACAACTTCTTTTTAAAGTAACGGCAATAGTTACTTTCCCTGGTAACTAGTTACTTTTACTATAGAGTAATTCAGTAACTAACTCAATCACTTTTTGGAAGAAGTTGTGTGTAACTATAATTAATTACTTTTTTAAAGTAACATGCCCAACACTGGTCCTGACACACACACCAAAAAAATTCAAAAGTCTTGCTCCAAGGATCAATAGATACTGGCCCATGCTACATAGCTACCTAGTTTCAAGATGAATGGTTCGCAAATGAAGGAGTAGTAGGACTTCCAAGTTGGTGTCCACAAGCACAACAAAAATCTCCGCGGCGCCTTGACAGATATTAAGCCCGCAAGAATAACCAATGGGAAACTATCTTAAAAATGCTGTTTTTCATTTGAATGTTAAGTTTTTCTAAACCTTCAACTAATCATGTCCTAAATCCTACAATTGTTGACTTTTCTGACTCCTCCGCTTCACCTACAGATACTGTATGCGTAAATCCTGATTTGCTACGTTACAATAAGTTCCAATTCACAATTTTTTGCCATCATGATACAGTATGAACTCAGTGAGCAGCCAGAGACAGATTGACAAACAGCCAGCAACAAGTCCGCCTATTGACGTTTGCCAAGCACAAACAAAGCATCCTGAGCCAAGACATCTATCTACCCAAGGCTTTTGCGCGCTAAAAACGAAGACGCCCCGCACTCCACCCTGGAGAATGGAACACCACAAAGGCACGCCCCGAGCTGTTCCTCCTCACTTTCGATCCCTCCCAACCAGAACATTCTGAGCCACTCTGCAAGTCAATAATCAGTGTGGAGATGCGACATCACCTGGATGAAGGATTCCAATAGAAAAAGCCCAGGGGAACCCGCTGGTTCCATAGCTACGATGCTAATTAATGCTAATGTCGTCCAAGCAATGGATGTTATAAATAAAAAATGTTCGACATGGGAAGGAGGATGAATTTAAAAAAACCCTCTTGGGTGTTTTTTTTTTTTTTTTTTTTTTTTTTTTTAATGGGACAATTGGCAGGGGGGGAAAGGTGGAGTCTATCATTATATAAGTGGGTGTGACAATACAGTATATCGATAAATCCCAATAGATTATCGATATTCTCCAGCCAAGAATCGCTATTTATTTATTTATTTTTATGTCACTGTTAAATAAAGAAACCAAGAGATTGCTAAAAAAAAAATTTCACGAGAGCAATATTTTCTACTGGAATGGTGTCTGTCTGACTCATTGGCTGCAATTGACGGCGCTCACGTCCAATTCATTTTGATTGGTAGAATATTCATTCGGCCTCCTCTAAGTCAAAATAAATTGGACATTTAGCGCCGTCAATTCATACGCGGATTTTGACTTTTGGAGCAGGGAGGGGGCACAACATGCTGATGACCCCGAAACGCAGTGTCAACAATAAAATTAACTTACAAGGATATTCATAAGCGTTTTTGGTTTCCCATCATTCTTGAGGGGAATTCTAAATCAGGCTGCTTAGGCAATAATTTTCGCCAAAATCGTCATCCATTGAATATGGTACGCCCCCCGGTTTCGTGCCAATGTAGTTACCCCAGTCAAAAAATGTATCCCCTGGGCGGAGCCATATGGAAGTAGAATTGTGTTTTATTATTCAATCAAAAAAAGTTGTTTCAATTAAAAAATAAAGTTGCTTCAATCTAGTGCTGCAACGATTAATCGATTAACTCGAGTATTTGATTAGAAAAAAATATTCGAATTAAATTTTGTTGCTTCGAGTATTCGTTTAATTATAGTGCCGTTGTAACGGTTTATTTTGAAAGTGTTTGCATTTAGTTTTATTGATTAGGGTGGATACAATGCCCTCTGGTCTGCATCTTTTCACATGGCTGAATCCAACTGCTTCCTGTTAAGACCAACGTAAGCTAAGCTTTTGTTTGAGCTAATGTTTTTTAAAGCATTCATAATTTAGTTTATAGGTATATTCAGTCGCTTTTTGTGGGAATATGTGTCTCAACCATTTGTTAAGAGCATTGTAAAAAACACTTTTAGCATTTTAAGCATTTTACAGCATTAAAGCTAGCATACTTTTTCTGTGCAAGTTAGCCAATTGTTTTGTTGTACATAGATCCTCATAAAAATAAAAATAAAAAAACGTTTGAGGCTCAGCTGAGGTATTTTAATTTTTCATGTTCCTTATCCGATTACTCGATTATTCGAACTAACTAGTCCATCGATTAATCGACTAAAATATTTGATAGCTGCAGCCCTACTTCAATCAAAATATATATTTTCAACCCAAAAAAAGCCGCTTCAATTAAAAAAAAAAAAAAAAAGTGTTTGAATGCAAAAATAAATATGAAACTCAACAAACTAAAAAAAAAATGCATGCATCTAAAAGCTTTTTTTTTTTGTTTTTTTTTTTTTGATTGAAGCATTTTTTGATTGAAGTAATGTTGATTTGTGTTTGGGCCACAGTTTGGCAAGGGCAATTTTGTCTTTAGTATTCAATCAAAAAATAAGCCGCTTCAAAAAAATATACGTATATTTTCAAGTTGTGGAATGTGACAAAATATTTGAGATTGAAAAAACTGCATTTGAAGACTTAAATTTTCATTGAAAAATTTTCTTTGAAACAACCCGTGTTTGGGCCATTTTATGGGTAGGACATTTGAGTAAAAATCATTCGATCCCCAAAAAAGTTGCTTCAATGTAAAAAAAAAAATATTTTCAATCAAAGAAAAAAAAAATTTGAAAAATAAAATTGCCCTCCGCTATTTTTTTTTTTTTTTAATTATATACAAAACAAATGAACGGCTAAGGTGATAGTCAAATGATCTGTTCGAAATATAATTTTGACCCATTATAAAAATATATATTTTTGTTCATTTTTGTTGCAGTTTTATTGCTTTACAACATTTATATAGACCCCAATCACCAACGTCACACAATGACGTGTCGCTGTATTGTGCCGCCATATTGTCTGACATTGTGTGTCTGTATTCTCAATGGTCTCAATTTATCGTGCAATTCATGGAAGCCCCGGTGCTTTCAGACACTGTAAACTCATTGGATGTGTTGCATAAAAGGTGTTATGTGGAAAAGCTTCGGTCGATCCATTCGCCAGATCCATATTTGATGCCTAAATCGATATTTTTCGACCCGCTGTCTTCGCCGTCTCTGCCTGACATCTGCTACCCTGATATCTTCAACTATCTTGTCCACAGAAACTCAGCCTATTCTCACGAAAGTTTGAAAAACTTTAAGAGCAGCACTCTAAGCAACATTACCCCGTGTGACCCTTTACTTCCAATTGTCTAAAATGGCGACAATCAATAAAAAAAAAGTTGACTGCGACGCTTCAAGGATAGGTGGCTATTGGACTATTTCTTCAATACAATACGCAACAACTGTGTCTGCCTCATTTGCAAAGAGACAGTCGCTGTTTTCAAAGAGTTCGATGTGACGCGATATTACCAAACAAGACACGCTGACATGTACGACAACATTACAGGGAAGATACGCAGCGAGAAATTAAAGCAACTTGAAGCTAGTTTAATATCACAGCAGCAGTATTTGGCAAAAGCCCGAGTCTCGAAAGAGAACGCCACAAAGGCGAGATTGTTGAAATTATGAATTAAAAAAAATAAATAAATAAAGCAAATGTGACACACAGACACCCAAAGACAAACAGGCACGCCATCACATTCAATTCATGATTTTTTGGACTGTCAAATTGTCAAAAAGGTTCCTGACCCCTGAATATCTTTAGATTCTGCTTCATTAAAACTTCTTTTCATAAATGTATTTTTTTTTCATGAATTGGACACTTCGCATCCATGTGTAATTGGTGTGTCAGCACCGCGCCACATCAGCAGGGAGGTTTCCACGTTCCACAACGGACCTGCGTTTACCCTTTACACCAGGATTCACCAAATGCGGACCTCGGTGCCACTTTTCCTGTCGTGTTTTTCACATCTCTCTCCCCTAACACACCTGAATCAAATGATTATGTCATCAACAACCTCTCCAGAAGCCTGATAATGAGCCTGATTATTTTAATTCAGGTGTGTTGGAGGAGGGAGACATGGAAAACACGACAGGAAAAGTGGCACCGAGGTCCAGATTTAGTGAACCATGCTTTACACTCACCCCGCGAAACCTTCACTGCTGATCCGGGTCACGGCACCATTGCAACCGGCGTGTCAGCGTTGCCCTGCGTTCCGCTCCCACCTCTAACTAGGCTGGGACGCAAACCCGCGCGCCACGACGCTTCCACTCGGCAGGTAGGGACGCTAACCACTGCCGCCAGCGTCCCTACATGAAGGAATCGGCAGGGAGGTTTCCACGCTCCACAACGGACCTCCGTGTACCTGTTGCACGTTACAGCTGGGTCTCCCTAAAAAAAATCCCATGTTAACCTAATTTGTAAGCAGTGTACTGGTTGTGGTCAAATTACTACAATACATTGAATCAACATTTTTGTACATGCTGTTTAAATGGAAATTGACAGCCAAACACATGTTCAATAATGGAACTGGTGTCGGGGGAAATACTTTTTGACTTATGGGGAGTCTTTGATATGATCATTACAAATTGACACTGTGCTCTACTCACAATTGATGTTGCAGGCATAAAAAAATATATAGCGGAAAACACTCATGTGACTTCGCTCTGAGGCCCCCAATTTGGCCAAATTTCAAAATTGTCCTATATGCATGTGTGATACATCATTGGAAAGCTTAAAATCTCTATATTCTGGCGGAAGAACAATTTTGAACAGGAGGGCATTTAAAAAATATATTATTATTGATTATTTATCATCTAACATATTGGGGAAAATGCGACAGTAAAAAAAAAGTACAAGTAATCGATAGATATGAGGTAGCTATCCGTGACTTTTTTATAGACGCCATTTTTTTTCATTGTGATGTAATTTGTTTAAAAGTTTAAAATATGCGAGTGAATAATTTTTTAAAGTCATTTCTTTTTAAAAACGAAATATTAGATATAATTTCATGATTCTAAGATAAAAATGACTTTTTGATTGATAAATATAACTACTTACTTCTTTTTTTTATGGCTGGGTTGAAACAAAAGCGGTTGTGCGACGTCTGTAAACGGGGGTTTCCGGGGTAAAAGGGACAAATTAAAAAAACTTCGGGGGCTTAATGTGCCATGAATCTGCTATGTCAGCATATAGACATATTGTGCTATCAAACACAACAATTCTTTTGGCTTAAAATACAGCAGTATATTTTAAAGAGTGCAACAGCAGAAACTGCTTTTTCAGTCTTGTCTGTACTCTGTTTTCAGCCATACAGTATATATGTTCCCTGCTTTCAGTGGAAACCTCCTGTTCAATTTCAAGCAGGACTCGTAAAGACTTTTTTTTTTTTTTTAAGCGTCCATTAATTACAGACAAGCAATTTAAAACCTCAGTAAAATTGAAATTTGATTTTTAAAATTTTATTTTTACTGTAGGCAAATTAAACGTCCAAACGAGACTGTCTCTTTAACAGTATTCTGCCGCTCAATCAATGACGTCATCATCAAGTGACGACGAGTGTGCCGCAACAACAACCGTAGGCAATTCATTATTAGCAAATATATACTTGGAAAATGTAGCAAACTATTCCGTGAGATAACGGTGGGTTGTCGAAATTAAATAGTCGTGTTAGAAGTTTTAATATTCCTGCGCCTTATTTTCAGGACAAAATGCCGACATCGTTCATGTATTTCACTTTAATATGTTTTCCCACATTTGGACAAACGTCACTGCCGTTGGTTATCAACACATGGAGCTTCAAAAATGCGACGGCTGCAGGTACTTTATTATTTTTACACCGTGATTGGAGTAATCAAATGTCCTCATGTTTCTCACGTGATCGAATGAGTTTTTTTTTTTTTTTTTTTTTTTTTTTACAATTTACTCACAGTGCTCCTAAGAATGTAGTTCTAGCTACAGGTGATATCTATGTATGAAGGCGAGGATTTTTTTTTTTTTGTTTTTTTTTTTTTTTTTTTTTTTTTTTTTTTTTTTTTTAATTTCAAACAATAACATACACACATGATACAAACTGTGCAAGACAAGCATCAAAACCTACATGAGAAAAGAGGAAAAAAAAAAAAAAAAAAAAGACAACAAATAACTGAGGCACTTTGTACATAGTGTACTACTCGTGAGTCGTGGCAGAATGCTATCACAAACATAAGGCACTTCAATTGCCGTATTCACATTATTACAAAAAAAAAATACAAACATTAAGAGTCAGCCAATGACAGATCCCTGAGATATTGTAGTGTGCAAATACTCTTCTTGTTCTTCATATGTTTAAGCGTAACTATATAAGACTCAAAGTCCAAAAGAAATAGTCGAAAATATGGCACAGACCTTGAAAATCTCACTTTGTGCAAGTAAAATTTACCAAGCAGCAACATCAAATTAACTACAAATGATAAAGGTTTAACATCAGATTTATACCCTACAATTAACACACTTAGTTCAATGACAATCGTTTGTCCAGTTTTTACACCAAAAAAATGCACAAGATCTTTCCAAAATGCAGTTGTCACAGGACAGAAGTAAAAAAGATGTATAAGTGTCTCTGGTTCAGATTTACAGAAAGAGCACTTATCGTCAATGTCCATGAATTTGGCAATCACACTATTGCAGGGATAGATATTGTGGAGTATTTTGAATTGTAGTTCTCTTATTTTATTTGAAATGCAAAATTGAAAGGGGCACAACCAAGCTTTTCGCCAGTTAACCACATTAAAAAATGAATTCCAAAACGATTTTCCTCTAGGATAAATTTTTTCGTAACTATGGAGAACATTTCTAATATGCTTGTTTGTACATTTTTTATCAAGAATATCAACTCCCGCAATTGTCAGAGATGGCATTTGAAGCTTATTTTTCTGATATGTAAGATGACATTTCATCAATTCAGCTATACCTTGAGGAATAGCTTTCACAACAGAGTTGTATTCCTGAAACTTCAGAGGAAAAGATTTCTCTTTCATAAAGTTTTCATAAGTATAAACACTACCCTTATTATCAAACATATCTGAGATATAAATTATACCCCTGTCTATCCAATCTTTATTGTATAGTGTTTTACGCCGAATAGTAATATTTGAATTGTTCCAGATTATTTCTTTATGCGGTGAGAAATTATGAACATGACACAATTTCCAAGCTAATAAAGCTTGCTGATAAAATTTTGATAATTTTACAGGTAACTTTGCCACAGCAAAATTGCATTTCAAGAGAAAATCTAAACCACCCACAATTCTAAATACATTGTGTGGAATAAAATTCCAGAGTGACTTCGGTCTTTCCATACATTTCTTAAGCCATTTAATTTTGAAAGTGGAATTGAGATGAAAAAAATCCAAAATTTCCAAACCACCTTCTGCCCTTTCTAGCCTAAGAATTTCTTTTTTCAGAAGGTGACGTTTATTTTTCCAAACAAAATGAACAAACAAATTATTGATCTCCCTACAAAATTTTTCATTTACAAACAGTGAAAGAGCGGGATACACAAATCTTGACACACCCTCTGCTTTGGATAGTAAGACTCTTCCGTAAATCGAAAGGTCTCGTTGCAGCCACAAATTGAAAATTGATTTCGCTTTCTGAATTCTAGAGGAAAAATTTAGGTGCTGTCTCTGAGAAGAGCTTTTGGTTATATGAACACCTAGGTATTTAATGGTTTGTTTGACCGGAATACCAGATATAAAATGCTCAACAGTGTCATACAGACACAATATTTCAGATTTATTGATATTAAGCTTAAGACCTGAGGCGTCAGAAAAGTCCTGAGTTGCCAGCAGTGCTGCACTAATTAGAGATTTGTCTCGCAGAAATAAAACTGTGTCATCTGCAAGCTGTGAAATCTTTACCTCCTGTTCAAATATACATAGGCCACGGACATTTGGATTCTTTGTAATGTGCAAAAATAGGAGTTCCGCCGCAATAATAAATAAAAAACAAGAAATCGGGCAGCCTTGACGAACACCTCTCGAGACAGAGAATCTTTTAGGCATCGTGGGATACAAAATAACGGAGCTGTTAATGTCATTATAGAACATGGCAATAATATTAATGAACTCGTTCCCAAAACCAAAGATTTCCAATGTTTGAAGGATAAAAGGATGTTCTATTGAATCAAAAGCCTTATAAAAATCAAGAAAAAGCATCAATGCATCAGTTTCTATTAAATCAGCATAATCTACTAGATCCAATACAAGCCTAACATTATCACAAATATGACGCTCTGCCATGAAGCCATTTTGATTTTCACTTATTATTTCCTTTAAATATTTTTTCAGTCGCCTTGCATAAACTTGAGCAATTATTTTGTAATCATTATTTAGAAGAGAGATGGGTCTCCAGTTTTCAATTGACAAAAGGTCTTTCCCAGGTTTTGGTATTAGGGTCAACAAACCTTGTTTCATTGTTGCCGTCATCTCTTTTCTTTTTATACATTCTTTCAACATAAGCAATAGGTGTCCACCTATTAAATCCCAAAAACAAAGGTAGAACTCACTAGTTAGACCGTCATTTCCGGGAGTCTTCCCTGGACTCATAGAACGGACAACTTCAGATATTTCATCGTAGGTGACCTCAGCATCACAAGCACTTCTAAAGTTCTCTGATATTGTAGGTGTAAATTCTCTAATTTGGCTGAGAAAAATTTCGCATTTGGTCTGACTAAATTGTGATTTGTACAGGTCATTGTAAAATGCTGTAATATAATCAGAGATTACCTTGGGTTCTGAATTTCTCACACCATTAATGTTGAGAGTTGTAATATTGTTTCTCTTCCGATTTCTTTTTTCTAATGCAAAGAAATAACTTGAATTTTTCTCTCCATTTTCTAACCATTTGGCTCTAGACCTAACGAACGCCCCTTTTGCCATGTTAACGTACATTTTATCCAAAGACTCTTTAAGAGTATCTAAAGATTTCAATTCTTCTTCCGATAGGTTCTGCTTCGTAATTAACAGCTGAAGTTCATTAAATATAGAGGTCATTTTGCAGGAGCTTTCTTTTTTTAACTCTTTACTTCTACATATTGCTGTATGTCTAACTTTAAACTTGAAAAACTCCCACTTTTGAATTGGAGTCATTTCTTTATTACCAAATATCTCACTTACAAGTAATGCCACCCTTTTCTTAAAGCACTCATCATCTAACAAAGTATTATTCAATTTCCAGTAACCTCTACAACTTACATCACTAATTTGACCTTTCAATCTTAATCTTATCAATTTATGGTCCGAAATCGGAGCATGGGAATGACTAACCTCCTTCACAAATTGCAAACCTGTAGAAGACATTAGCCAAATGTCTATACGTGATTGTAAAGACCTCGTTGAGTTTGTCCACGTGTACTCAGAACCATTCGGGTACATAAACCTCCACACGTCTGTGAGCAACAATGCATTTGAGAGAAACCTTGTGGAATTAAATCCCGTCCTTAAAAACCTCGGTGGGTGTCTATCTTTTTCATCATCAGAAGCATCATTGAAATCCCCTCCCATGACAACAAGTGCTTCTTTATGTTTCAGCTTTAACGTGTCAACAACTTCAGTCAGTTTGGAAAAAATAAGTTTTGCGTGGGTAACGTTATTTGGTCCATAAACATTTCCAATAATGAAGATCAAATTATCCATTCTTAAAACTACAACAACCCACCGACCATCGTCTGATGTTACAGTTTCCAAAACTTCGCCTTTACACTTGTTAAACAAAATCGCAACACCTGCAGAATGGTTAGAACCATGAGAAAAAAGTATAGTATCACCCCATTGTGATTTCCAAAACCTCTCATCCTCCTTATTTGAATGAATTTCCTGTAGGAATATAATATCTGCATTGCAATTTCTGGCAAATAAAAAAATAGCTTTCCTCTTAATACTGTCACGTAAACCTCTAACATTTAAGGAACATAAATTTAGTGCCTCAAAAATAAAAGACGACATTGCAAAAAAGACAAGACTCGTCTGCAAAACAAGTTGCAGAATAAACAGTAAGCTAACTTTAAACCTCAACTATACGTACCATCATAACAATATCACATTCTAAACCATCCCTGAAACATTACCTTGCAATTCTACTACTGGTTGTAGAGTTCAAGGTAGTGTCTCTAAGTTATCTTCTTTCCTTCAATGTAGGCGTCGGGGCCACGGAAGCCTGCCCGTTTCCCTTGCTTTCTGGCCTTTTCAATCAAAGGCCACAGTCTATTCCTCTCCATCCTGTCAGCATATGTCAGATCTTCTTTAAGATACAGCTTCCTCTCCCTCAAGACGACGTTGTCCTTTGCAATTCTCCAAATCTTGCTTCTGTAGGATCTCATGGTGAACTGGACGATGACAGGCCGGTTTGAGTCGACTCGGGAAACCCCAACTCTGTGCACCGTGTCGATAAGAAATCCCATTTTTTCCTTATCCTCTGGCGTAAGAAGGGCAAACAGAGACATTATTTCAGCTCTGACGTTTTCATCCGGCCTTTCCTTCATCCCGTGGATCCTCAGGTTCCAGCGCCTGCTGTACCGCTCTGCGTCGTCACTTTTCTGCTGAATCTTGGCAATTTGCTCCGAGTTTGTTTTTATCCGATCTTCGTTGCATTGTACTTGCACTTCCACCGTTTTCAGATGGTTGTGCACATCTTCAATGAATTTGTTAGTGTTGGACAGTTTTTCATCAAATGTATCAAAACGGGCTGTTAGCTCAAGCACAGCATTCAATATGTCATCAGTGGATGCGCTTCTATTCATGTCTTTCACACGCTGTTTCTTGGATTCTGGGCTTTTCGTAGGTGTGATTGGTAGCGGAGTGAGTGAGCCATCAAACTTTCCAACGTCTTCGAGAAGCAGTGAAGCACTGCATTTCACATCTTTCGCTCTTTTCGCCATGCTGCAACAGCCGCACTCAGCACTGCGCCCAACGTAGTTTCTGCGCCCAACGTAGCTTAGCTATAGCCACTTGCAGCTTAGCTGTAGCGCCACGCAGCTTCACAAAGTAAGCGCCGCCGAAAACAAACGCCTCACTCACAATGTCACCTGCTTAGCTTGTCCTTAGAATAGCCCCAGTTTGCAGGTATTGTCAGTACTGGTTTAATTTTTCTTTGTTGACGGGGTACATTATATAGCCTCGGAGCACCTCAAAAACACGCCTCGCTGGCCGCCATCTTGGCTCGCCTTATCCGTGATCGAATGAGTCGGAATGCGGAAATTTGTCGTGTTACGTAGGAATTAAATTTTAAGCGTACGTAGTTGCTAGGCAACGTAATAGCTACGTTGCAATCGTGACGCTACACCAGGGGTGTCCAAACTTTTTGCTTTGGGGGCTAGATTTGGTGTGGTAAAAATGTGGGGGGCCGACCTTGGCTGTCTTTTATGTAGAACACTATATTTTAGCAAATTTTTGCAAGCCATTCTGTGCGTCACATTTGCTTTATTATTATTTTTTTCATTAATAATTTCAACTATCTCGCAACTAGCCTTTGTGGCGTTCTCTTTTGACTCGCGCTCTTGCGAAATACTGCTGCTGTGAAATTAAACTAGCTTCAAGTTGCTTCAATTTCTCGCTACGTATCTTGCCTGTGATCTTGTCATATATGTCAGCGTGTCTTGTTTAGTAATATCGCCTCACACTGAGCTCTTTAAAAACAGCGACTGTCTCTTTGCAAATACAGCAGACAGTTGCGTATTTTATAGGGGTGTCGAACGATTAAAATTTTTAATCGAGTTAATTACAGCTTAAAAATTAATTAATTATAATTAATCGCAATTAATCGCAATTCAAACCATCTATAAAATATGCCATATTTTTCTGTAAATTATTGTTGGAATGGAAAGATAAGACACAAGATGGATATATACATTCAACATACGGTACATAAGTACTGTACAATAAATCAACAAGATGGCATTACCATTATTAACATTCTGGTAAAGCGATCCATGGATAGAAAGACTTGTAGTTCTTAAAAGAGAAATGTTAGTACAAGTTATAGAAATTTTATATCAAAACCCCTCTTCATGTTTTCGCTTTAATAAAATTTGTAAAATTTTCAATCAAAAAATAAACTAGTAGCCCGCCATTGTTGATGTCAATAATTACTTACAAAATGCTCGTGGGTGCTGAAGCCTTTAAAATCAGTGGCTCCCAAGCGCCAGCAGAGGGCGGCAAAACTCCGAAAAACACAACATGTACACCTTTCACTGTGCTCTCATTTAAATCTGTTTGAGCGGGGCATTTGTGCGTTAATTGCGTCAAATATTTTAACGGGATTAATTTAAAAAATTAATTACCGCTCGTTAACGCGATAATTTTGACAGCCCTTGTATTATAGTGAAGAAATAGGTCCAATTTCCACCTATCCTTGAAGCACCAGCCGTCGCAGTCAACTTTCTTTTTTTGTTGATTGTCGCCATTTTAGAAAATTGGGAGTAAAGGGTCACACGGGGTAATGTTGCTTAGAGTGCTGCTGCCTTTTCGTGGGTAAATGAGGAGCAGCATTTAGTGTGTAAGATATTAGGGGTGTGACAAAATATCGAAATGATGATATATCGTGATACTTTGTATCCCATAAGGTTATCGATATGCTCCTGCAAAAAGGTGTCAATGTTAAAAAAAAAAAAAAAAGGCAACCAACATGTTGCTACCAAAATCTTCCACCACGATGATGTCTCAGGTAACTGTAAGGCTGCCATTGACGGTCCTTGACGCCCAATCCTTTTAGATTGGGAACGTTCGTTCATTCGGAACCAGAGCATTCGCAGTCATTCGGTCTTATTTTCGGAGCATTTACAGGTCACTTGCTGTTCATTTACTGGTCATTTTTTGTTGAGTTTGAGTAACTGCGTAATCATTTGGGTGATTTCCAGGTCACTTCCTGTTCTGTAACTCAAAATAAACAGGACGTGACCCATAATATACCCCAAAATCAACAGTAAGTGACTCAAAATCAACAGGTAAATGACCTTAAATGGCCCAAAATGATCTCATTGCCTGGCATTGGCTGCCAATGACGGCCATAGACGTCCAATCCATTTCAACTGGGAGGGTGGCAGCGAATGAACATTCGTCCATTCGCTGCCATCCCTCCCACTTCAAACGGATTGAACGTCTACTAGTGATAAACTCATTGCAATTCGCAGCAGAAGCTTGTTTTTCTGTTTATTAGTTGTTTGTAGAATATCCTAGAATGATTTCCTGACCAATGTATCGATAATCGTTGTATCGCCATATCGTCAGATCATTGTTATCGTGAGCTTTGTATCGCAAACCGTATCGTATCGTGAGGTAACAAGAGGTTCCCACTCCTATAAGATACTTCATATGCTGGTAGCAGTACTGCTGACCAATTTATAAAGTCTGTTTGTTGGCCAGACTTTATTGATTTTATGACAGAGGCTGGGGGCCGGATGAAATTTGACCACGGTCCGCATTTGGCCCCCGGGCTGGACTTTGGACATGTCTGCGCTACACGTTTCATATATTAAGGCCAAATTTTGCGTACAGTATATTTCAAATAAATTAAAAATCAAAATCTGACGCGAAAAATTAGTCTAATTTTCTTGATTATGTCAATAATATGCCTCAAATTTTTCCAAAATAACCTTAAAAATGGGGTTGTTCCGATCATGTTTTTTTTGCTCCCGATCCGATCCTGATCGTTTTAGTTTGAGTATCTGCCGATCCCGATATTTCCCGATCCGATTGCTTTTTTTTGTGCTCCCGATTCAATTCCAATCATTCCCGATAATTTTTCCCGATCATATACATTTTGGCAATGCATTAAGTAAAAAATGAATAAAACTCGGACGAATATATACATTCAACATACAGTACATAAGTACTGTATTTGTTTATTATGACAATAAATCCTCAAGATGGCATTTACATTATTATCATTCATTCTGTGAGAGGCATCCACGAATAGAAAGACTTGTAATTCTTAAAGGATAAATGTGACTTTGTATATTGTGACTAAATATTGCCATCTAGTGTACTGGACTGTCTCAGAAAATTAGAATACACAATATTCTAATTTTCTGAGACAGTCCTGTACATTAATCCACCATTTAAAGCAGGGGTGTCCAAACTTTTTGCAAAGGGGACCAGATTAAGCGTGGTAAAAATGTGGGGGGCCGACCTTGGCTGACGTCCTTTACATAGAACAATATACAGGACTGTCTCAGAAAATTAGAATATTGTGTATTCTAATTTTCTGAGACAGTCCAGTATTTGTTGAGCATTCAGTAAACGATACTGCAGCCATTCAACCCAAATGCATGATGGGAAGTGCAACTATGACTGTGCGTAGGGGCACCAATTGATATATCTTCTGGGAAAGAACATAAGGTGTTAAGAAAATGATCAACTACTACCTTTCTTCCCCTCATTGCCTCCCACGTTAATTTTAACTGCTGAGAGAGGGAATGTAAGGCTTTAGCCAAATAAAAAAAGGCTCCAAAGGCTGTCAAAATTCTCTCTACTCATTATACGCTGCGTTTAGCTCTATACATTGGTAAAACGGCGCATTTATAGATTTAACGCGACAATGCGTGAGTGGGTCGTGCAGGGCATGCGTTAATTATTTAACGTGATTAATTAAGAAAAAATAATTACCGCCGTTAACGCAATAAATTTGATAGACCTACTTTAAGCCAAAACTACTCTGGATGAGTGTAAGACAATTTGTCTGTAACGTTATATACAATTAGAAAACGATTTAAATAAAAAAATCTATATATTAGGGCTGTCAAAATTAACGCGTTAACGAGCGGTAATTAATTTTTTAAATTAATCCCGTTAAAATATTTGACGCAATTAACGCACAAATGCCCTGCTCAAACATATTAAAAGGACAGCAAAGTGAAAGGGGTACTTGTTGTGTTTTTCGGAGTTTTGCCGCCCTCTGCTGGCGCTTGGGTGCGACTGATTTTATAGGCTTCAGCATCCATGAGCATTGTGTAAGTAATTATTGACATCAACAATGACTGGCTACTAGTTTATTTTTTGATCAAAAATTTTACAAATTTTATTAAAACGAGAACATGAAGAAGGGTTTTAATATAAAATTTCTATAACTTGTACTAGTTATTATCTTTTATTTATTTTCTATAATTTTTTATAAATATTTATATATTTTATTTATTTATATATTTTATTTATCTTTTAAGACCTACAAGTCTTTCTATCCATGGATCGCTTTAACAGAATGTTAAAAATGATAATGCCATCTTGTTGATTTATTGTTATAATAAAGAAATACAGCACTTATGTACCGTATGTTGAATGTATATATCCATCTCGGTCTTATCTTTCCATTCCAACAATAATTTACAGAAAAATATGGCAAATTTATAGATGGTTTGAATTGCGATTTATTGCGATTAATTACGATTAATTAATTTTTGAGCTGTAATTAACTCGATTAAAATTTGTAATCGTTTGACACCCTAATATATATAAAAGGCATGTCCGATATTTTTTTGCCGATTCCGATACTTTGAAAATGACATGATCGGGCCCGATCGATCGGCATCGGACATCTTTACCTAAAAAGTTTTTGAATGGAACGCCACAAGCTTAGCTCGCTGATATTTTTTCAGTTAGACCAATTGTAATACATCTTAAACTCAATCAGGTTGGATGAGGAACTTCAGTATAGTGGAAATTCTGTAGCATAAAATCAAAGTAGTAGCCTTGAAGAGGTCACATGAGGATTTTAAGAGGTGAGATGAGTCCTAGTCGAATCCATTATCCCTATGTTATCTACTTTCTGATAAAAATGTGAAACCTATGCGTCAGAGACTGCATTTGAACCCAAGTGGTCTTCATAACAGCCAACGTTCAGTCTGCCCTCGCTCCATTGGATTGTGCTTCGGGGATGATGCATTGAGAAGGCGCAGATTGGAAGTGAAAACACTCTAGCGCCTGCTCGGGACTTATCTGTCAAGGCGGCTTTCTGCGAGGTGCGTGCCACGCTGCCACCCTGACAGATGAAATCTGGACGAGATGGGAGTTAACTGGAAAAAATCTCTAGTATTTGATAGATGGAAACTCTTTAATTTATCGGCTGTACATCATCTTTTTTTTCCCCTGTCCCCGGAGGCTGATGGTGTGAACACGGACAAATTGGCGTGCTGTGTGATGCGGGTATCTTCTAGTGGGGGGAAACTTGTCGATTTTTCTGTCTTGGGATCACGTTGTATTCTGGTCTTCCTTTTCAACACAGGACATACAGTGGACACTATAGAAAGGAAAGCATTAAAAAAGGTGGCGACAGAGAGTGTTTGCAACCAGGTTACATCATTTCTTCCTGCTACGGCAATTTGGCTCCTGAGGACGTGCCACAGGTTGAAGGAAGCAACATTTAAAATGAGAATCAGATAGAAACGTGTCTTATGAACTGCTTGTATACAAATAATTGGGTTTCTTGAGTGCCTGGCCACTCATCAAGTGTGAAATTACACAAGCAAGAAAATATTTTGCGAGCCACATTTGTCAGAAAATATATCTGTGAGCGTGCCGCTCTGAATTCAAATTGTCAGTCCCACACCAATAAATATGGTTTTTCATGCAAGAAAAAAATGATTGAAATGTGATTTTTTTTTGAGGGTTTAAAGGTCCCAACTGCATGAATTGAGATAATTAGATGTGTCACGACAACAATGACAAGTGCTTTCAACAAAACGTGAGCGTGGGCAGTGTCTCAGGAGTAAAACTTCACACACCGGCAGCATATTTTACACATAAAATGGTAAAAAAAAAAAAAAAGGCTTGTCTGTGACCCATCAGTCACTTGTGAAGGGCCTTAATGTTGCAATAAATTGTCCTTACACGTCGTCTTTCATGATTCCACTTTTTAATTTTGCCTCTGATGCTTAAATTGACACTATTAATTAGAGATGATCGGGTCCGATCACGTCATTTTCAAAGTATCGGAATCGGCAAAAAAATATCGTGCCTTTAGGGCTGTCAAACGATTAAAATTTTTAATCGAGTTAACTACAGCTTAAAAATTAATCGTAATTAATCGCAATTAATCGCAATTCAAACCATCTATAAAATATGCCATATTTTGCTGTAAATTATATATATATATTCTGTAAAATAATTTGTTGGAATGGAAAGATAAGACACAAGATGGATATATACATTCAACATACGGTACATAAGGACTGTAGTGGGGATTTCACTCTACTGTCATTTAAATCTGTCTATGCTGTCCTCAATCCGAAGCGTCTACTTTTTCCAAAGCTAGACAGCTAGTGAACGATATTTAATAATCAGACTTCTTCCTTTTTCATCTGATTTATTAATAAAATGGCCTCAAACCACTGTCCTCTTTAGACCGTAGTGAAACTACAAAAAAAAGTACACAAGCATTGCATTAGCAACAACGTTAGCTTAGCACGCTATACAGGTTCACTAAACAAAAAGCGTCTCATACAAAAAATATAACATTTCGCTTACTAACATAATATGTACATTCTTTACAACAACCATACTTACGGACAAATCTTGTCCAAGGATCATATAAGCACAACATTACAACGTAGGCGTCAGCCCAAGACGTCGTGCAGCCATATTGAACTGGCAAGAAAGCAATAAACCATGTTGCAAAGCGACCACAAGAGTTCGCTGTTAGACAGCACAAAAAAACTTGCTGTAAAACTTACCAAAAGGCAGAATACTGTCTGAGTGGGACATGTGTGTTAATTGCGTCAAATATTTTAACGTGATTA
Source organism: Corythoichthys intestinalis (assembly GCF_030265065.1). NCBI lineage: Eukaryota > Metazoa > Chordata > Actinopteri > Syngnathiformes > Syngnathidae > Corythoichthys > Corythoichthys intestinalis. Next base: position 48,493,181 of record NC_080405.1, on the reverse strand, counting down.
ATTAAAAAAATTAATTACCGCGCGTTAACGCGATAATTTTGACAGCCCTAATATATATATATATATATATATATATATATTGGGGTGCACATAATTTTTTTGCCCAGGTTCTCAGAGGAGGACCTGGAGATGTGACTTGGTCCTCATTGAGCTTGAGAGCCGACCCACCTGATGCGATAAAATTATGACAAGCTTTACTTCAAGCCAATTACCTTTAATTAATTATATAAACAATTAACGCTTGATTAACATCAACTGGCACAACAAAATTGCCATTACTTTGGAGTGAAATGTAAAGAAATAAACATAAAAGCACTAATTCAAAATAAAGGGCATTCATATGCGGCTCTCACATTAACTCCAAGCCTTTGTAAAAGTGGGATGTCCTCCTCATAAGAGCTCATTGAACGTGCATGTTTAGCTTTGTGAAATGCGAGCAAAAACACGTTTGTCAGCGCATGGCGCTGTTCTACAATAACTTTATTCCGCCACTTGTCCATAGGGCGAGTGGGGTCCTGTCTGACATCGATAGTTTGCTTAATTGCCACATGCTCTGTTTTTTTCGTGCTTTTCAAAGTTTGGATGGCTAAAATTCTTTGACCCGACATAAAATGCGCTGCTCTTATTAGCGACATTGGGATTCTCACGGCAAATGTTGCACCACATTTCCATGCGAACATCATTTGCTTCTTGCCATGGTACCTCCTGCAGCCACTTTTCAGCAAAAGTCCTTTTTTTTTCGGTAGCTCCGGTGATGTCTCTGTCGTCCATCTGTCTTTTGACGGGGGTGGGAGAACACGGAAATAATTACTCAGTGGGGTCCGCCTCTTTGACATTTTGAGAAGTGATTTTCTCGTGTCCGCCGCAAATACAGTGGTCAGCCATTGGTGCGCAAAAGTGTATGGAAGCCGTTGAGGGCCAGCGCGTTTGTCTATGTCCGGTCCGCATGCGGACCACTTATGTGCACCCCTGTATATATATATTTTTTTTAATTAAATCGTTTCCTAATTGTATTTAATGTTACAGACATAATATGTTACACTCATCCAGAGTCTTTAGTTTAGGCTTAAGGTAGGGTTATCAAAAATATCCCGATAACGGAGGCAATTAATTTATTAAAAAATGTGTCACGTTAAAATATTTAACGCAATTAATGTATGTGCTGCACGACCCTCTCACTCATTGTCGCGCTCAATCTGTAATGAAGCCGTTTTACCTATATCGAGAGATAAAAGGCAGCGCAAAATGAGTAGAGTGAATTTTGGCAGCCTTTGGAGACTTCTTTTCATTGGCTAAAGCCTTGCAATCCCTCTCCCTATGATTAGAAATATCATGGGAAGCAATGTGGGGAAGCAAGGTGGCAATTGATCTTTGTCTTAACACCTTAAATTATTTCCCAACGCAGAGAAGATATATCAATTGGTAGCACGACGCACAGTCATGGTTCCACTTCCCAGCATGCATTTGGGATGGCCACAGTATCATTTACTGAAAGCTCAACAAATAAACTAGATGGCAATATTTAGTCACAATATACACAGTCACAAGTCTTTTTATCCGTGGATCCCTCTCACAGAAAGAATGTTAATAATGTAAATGCCATCTTGAGGATTTATTGTCATAATAAACAAATACAGTACTTATGTACTGTATTTTGAATGTATATATTCATCCGAGTTTTATTCATTTTTTTCTTAATGCATTGCCAAAATGTATATGATCGGGAAAAATTATCTGGAATTATTGGAATTGAATCGGGAGCAAAAAAAGCAATCGGATCGGAAAATATCGGGATCGGCAGATACTCAAACTAAAACGATCGGGATCGGATCGGGAGCAAAAAAACATGATCGGAACAACCCTACTATTGATCGGGAGCAAAAAAACATGATCGGAACAACCCTACTATTAATTGAAAGTTTGAAACATTAATGCCAACAGCTAAGTGTCATCTGTCCTGTGTATGCCTATTGCGCTTCAGCGTGGGAGGTTCTACAGTCTGGCGGCTCGGCGTTGGATGCCGTGGAAAAGGGATGTGAGCGCTGTCAAGAAGAGCAGTGCGACGGTAGCGTGGGCTATGGCGGGAGCCCGGATGAGAGCGGGGAGACTACGTTGGACGCATTGATCATGGACGGGTAAGAAAATATAAGAATAGTAAGAACAAGGGAATACCATTTGTGCATCTATGAGCAGCAACACAATGGAAGTGGGGGCTGTCGCTGACCTAAAGAGGATCAAGAATGCCATTGGTGTAGCGAGAGCCGTGATGGAGCGCACAGAACACACCATGCTTGTCGGAGAGTCAGGTACACTAACCCCGAATTTGCCAACGTAATCGATCAAGTGATAAGTATAGCACAAGAGACTTATGCCCATTGAAATTTGCACTCGGAGCACTTCAAAATTTGAACCTTAACATGAAAATTAAAATTCTAACCCTAACATCAAACCATAACGAAGGCGCACCTGACTATAAGCCGCATCCAACAAATGTTACCAGAAAACAATAGTTCTTCATAAATAAGGTGCACATAACTATGAGCCGCAGGGATATTCACACCTAGAGACTACTGATGTTACAATTTCAACTCTAAATAGATACTCCAAAAAATTAGGGCTGTCAAACGACTACAATTTTTAATCGAGTTAATCACAGCTTAAAAATTAATTAATCGTAATTAATCACAATTCAAACCATCTCTAAAATATGCCATATTTTTCTGTAAATTATTGTTGGAATGAAAAGATAAGACAGATGTATACATTCAACATACTGTACATAAGTACTGTATTTGTTTATTATAACAATAAATCCACAAGATGGCATTAACATTATTAACATTCTTTCTGTGAAAGGGATCCACGGATAGAAAGACTTGTAATTCTTAAAGGATAAATGTGAGTTTGTATTTTGTGACTAAATATTGCCATCTAGTGTATTTGTTGAGCTTTCAGTAAATGATACTGTAGTGACTTAACTGTTTTGCCCAAATGCATGATGGGAAGTGGGCCAACCGTGACTGTGTGTGGTGGCCACAAATGGTATATCTTCTCTGCGTTGGGCACAATACAGGGTGTGAAGAAAAAGATCAACTCCTGACATTCTTCCCCAGGTCGCTTCCCACAACAGATATAGTTGTTGTGGAAGAGATGTCAAAGCTTTGTCAGTTATAAGTATGGCCCCAATGAATGCTTGTATCTACTCCATTCACTTGACGCTGCCTCTTAGCTCAGTATATACATAAAACAGCGCCATTGTAGTCTGTTTGCGGCAATGCGTTAGTGTGTCGTTCCGCGCATGCGTTAAATATTTGAATGTGATTCATTTTTAAAAATTACCGCCCGTTAACGCGATATATTTGACAGCCCTACAAAAAATACCAAAACATGCACAATGATGAGGGGGAGAAAAAAAAAAATGTATAAGCTGCATTTTTGCGTGAAATTTATTTGATAGGGTCATACACCAAGAATAGACATGTCATCTTGAAAGGCAATTTGAAATAAAAGTAGAACAGAGAACAACAGGCTGAATAAGTGTACTGTTACTTAGGGTACTTGACGTATGAACAACGAACTTAGAACCTGCCCGGTATGTTAACATAAAATAGCCATTAAAATATTGTTCAGCCCTTCTCAGTTGTTTTTCTAAGTTACCGCCAATGTTGAAACAAAGGCCTTGAGCGCCCTCTTGCGGTTTAGTGTGAAAATAACATGAGGAATTGATATGTTAATAATTTCACATGTATAAGTCACACCTCCAGTCGAAGTATGAAAAAAAACTGCGACTTATAGTCCAAAAAATATGGAAAATGTTAATTTTTATGAGGTCTTTCAGTGCCATTAACTATGATAGACATTAAATCATATAGCCCTTAAAACTATATTAAAAGTGTTTTAATGAATTTATAACTAGTAGAATGGTAATTCGATGCCACCCTCCCCAGTTAAGATGGATTGGACGTTTAGCGCCATCAATGGCATCCAATGAGTTAACAAGGAAAATGCAAGAATATCCTCCATTACCATCAAAAGTAGTGCAAAATCAAATTTACTGTTGGAATTTGACCCTTTAGCCAGATTGCTGGAATCACGCCACCCAAACCGCCGCAAAATTCCAACAACCCAGGGGGCGCAATTCCAAAAACCCGGCCAAAAGGCCAAACTCTGCGTGTTCACCTTAATTTTAACCCCTTGTACTGACTCCATTTTAAAAGCTGTAAAAAGGCTTCGAAACAAGTCGACAGCAAGGCAAAAACAGCAAGCAGACTCAGACAAAGAGGAATGCTGGATCCAGGGTCACCATATCATACGTCAACAAAAGATTCCCAAGAAAAATTACAACGATTAGTGAAACATTCAGTCTTTTAAAGGCTTTGGTGAGGTGGGCTGTGGTCCGGAAGAAGGGTGTGTTTGGGCGATGTTTAGGGTTATTGTCTGTTGTGAATTAGGCAGGAGAGTTTGGGTGATACTGTTGTCACGGCAACGAGACTGCCACGTGAGTGCTGAGTGTCAACTTCTCAGTCGCGGGTTCCTATGTTATCAGATGTCCCTTGTGTGAGGAGAGGATGTCATTGGATTTCATTGTTCTGGATTGTCCACTGTTGGTAACCAGAAGTGTTGATATTGGGATTTGGTGGTCTAAATGTCTTGACCATCCCCTGCTTGTCTCGCTCCGTCAGCGTCAATCTCGCTGAGTCAGCTGAATGACGCACACGTAGAGCCCCGCCGTCAGCGTAACATTCTCAATGTGTCTTCTCTGAATATGATAAGGCTGTGCTGACCCTGCAACTCTCAGTCGTTCACATCCGGGCTCTTTTGTCTACCCTCTCACATCATTTATACTCCGAATCTTCTGGTTTTCCTAAACTATGAATAAGTGTTGGAGTAATACAAACAGTAAATATGGGAAAGGATACTACTCCCCTCATTTACCCTATGAAACCAAATTTCTGGTGACCTGTGATTGTGCAAAAACAAATAACTGAGTATAGATACTTTTGCAATCAAATATAGTATCCGTGTTGATACTTTGATTCTTTTGAAAACCCTATTAAAGACATACAGACCGTGAGGATGTGATAATTCATATGCAGTATAAAACGCACTGCATAAGAAGCCAGAGGGTACTGTAATATTTGGACTCCCAAAATTTTACAAGGAAACTGAATTTGCTCCTATATAAACCACACTTGATATAAACCACAGATGTTAAAATATTATTATGGGTAGGCACTTGGCATGTGCCGGTATGAGATTCTGACGGATTGATAACCTAAAGCCAAAATATCACGGTTCCACGGTATAGCAATTACAGCTCTAAACCTTTAATTTTGTATATATGTGAAATCATATCGGAGGATATTGGCTTCTCAGCATCTACGCCCCGCAAACATGTTTTACATGTCGGTTGGCCGTCTCTAACGCTTCTGTAGTGCTGCAACGATTAATCGATTAACTCGAGTATTCGATTAGAAAAAAATATTCGGATTAAATTTTGTTACTTCGAGCATTCGTTTAATTAAAGTGCCGTTGTAATGGTTTATTTTGAAAGTGTTTGCATTTAGTTTTATTGATTAGGGTGGATACTCTGGTCTGCCTCTTTTCACATGGCTGAATCCAACTGCTTCCTGTTAAGACCACCGTAAGCCAAGTTTTTGTTTGAGCTAATGTTCTTTTAATGCATTCATAATTTAGTTTATAGGTATTTTCAGTCGCTTTTTGTGGAAATATGTGTCTGAACCATTTGTTAAGAGCATTGTTAAAAAACTTTTAACATTTTAAGCATTTTATAGCATTTAAGCTAGCATACATTTTCTGTGTAAGTTAGCCAATTGTTTTGTTGTACATAGATCCTCAAAAAAAAAAAAAAAAAGACCGTTTGAGGCTCAGCTGAGGTATTCTATTTTTTCATGTTCCTTATCCGATTACCCGGATAATCGATTATCGACTACTAAAATATTCGATAGCTGCAGCCCTACGCTTCTGTAGCTGAAGTATTACCAAACCAGCGATTTCGTTTTCTTCGATGGGGTAAAAAGCTCAGGAGTTTCACCTCCTCCAGCCGTCGTGTAGCACAGCTGACTCACTGACACTTAGCAACAAACGGTGTGGGATAGTTGAGCCTTGCAGCTCCAAGCGAGGGATTTGGGACATAAAAAATACCTAATACCGGAGGGATAGTATGACAGAAAACTTATGCGGTTTTGAAACCGTGACATTTACATACCACGGAATACCTTAAAACCGTTAATCGGCACATGTCTAATAATGGGATAGTTAAAGATAGTACACTAAAAATCCATGAATAAGTATGTACTGGACGGTAATCCGCTGGGTTCAAAGATGGTGGGGTAGTACTGGTTTTAAGTTAAAAAATTACCGTAATTTCCCGAATATAACACGCACTTTTTTCCCCCAAAATCAACTGGTAAACTCATGGTGCGCATTATAAACGGGTACATGGATGGAGACAGAAATATATATGTATTACATATATATATATAAACCGATTTTTTTTCATTGACACGGCCACGTTGTGTTGAAGAAACGTATGCGGCCACCCGTTGCCGACCATTACGGTACGTGACGTCACCGTTTTGTTTCGGTAATACTTCACTCTAATCGGCCGAATGATTTCGTCTGTGTTAAATTCTGCTTTTTTCACTCTTCATAAAGCACAGAATTTAGTTTCTTGAACTCATTTGAGTCGACGTTTATTGCAGCTCCGCAATTCGGACCATAACAAATGTAAGGACACACACTTCCTTTGTCCGTCAACTATATCGGTCCCTCGGGAAACTCAAACCCAAATAACAATAGTTCCTTTTGTTACTGTCGTGCTGACAGCTATGAGCTCTCACGGATTTCCGACTTACGTTCTCACTTTCATTTTACCGTATCAATCCATGGAAGAAACATTTATTCTTCATGAGGAAACGAGCAAGTTATACAGCAGCCTTTATAAGAAAAGTCACATCTGTTTTGTTTTCTCCTAGATTCTGGTAAGTTGGAGAAGTTGTCAAATCATATTATTACCGTAAATATTGTCAGTTCACGTTAATGTTTTGAACTACCAATGTGCTATGCTTGAGCTGTGTTTCACCAGTCAGTAAAATGACATCTCTGTATCTGTACACAAGCTGTTTTCTTGTATTCTTCTATTTATTGGTGCGCGTTATAAACGGGTACAATAATTTTCCCTAGATTTTACAAGTAAATTTGGGGTGCGCATTATACACGGGTGCGCCTTATATTCGGGAAATTACGGTATAGCAATTTTGAAGCCTTACCCACAATTTAGATTGACAGCTGAACCATGCCTTACTTTGAAACACTAACTCTGGTTTGAGATTGGATAGATTTCCTTTTCCAAGTCCAAGTTTCCACTGGCCGGTCCTCAAGTGATGGATGTGTTCAATAGCAATACCCAGGGGAAGGCTGTGGCTTTGTTACTGAGGTACACGGAAAAAATCCCGCCGCCTGAACCCAAACTCGTTACAAGGCAGAAGGGATTCGTGCTTTCATGTTGTTTACTGCACATTCTGACACTAATCACGTGTCAGCAGAAATAGAGACCCATCAGACCAGGCGGTGTTTTACCCCAATCTTCTGCTGTCGGATCCGTCCAAATTGCTGCTTCCAAGTTGTTAAACAGTGGCAGTGTCATCAGGTGTGATTTTCTTCAAGGTTCTACATCTTTCTGAGATGTTCTCCTACTGCATATATTCCAGTTCCCAGTCACTCTGGACATTTCTTCCCTGATCTCCTGCCATCGTTAAGGCATTTCTTTCAGGAGAACCGCCACTAACGAGATATTTTCTGTTTGGTTTGTTCCCCCCTAGACAATTCAACACTGCGAAACCTCACTTATGTGTTGGGTAAATCCCACTAGTGTCTCAGATAGTCCCTTCGATAACCAGTCACTTCAATAGCGTTGTGACACCCGGTTTAAATTGGAGCATATCGTCTTGGCTGTCCCTGGCTGCCTTCGAAGTGACTGATTAGATGTCAAATTTACTCAGATAATGGGAGAGCACATCATTTAACATGAATAGAGACGGTTATCTTTTCAGTAGTGAGGCATCCTTGTAGAAAACAGTAAAATGATGAGGAATTTTCGCAACCTGTTTTCAACATTGTGAAAAGTAGTGGCCTCTGGCGGTAAAGCTCGAAAGCCAGGACCGTGCAGGAGGCCCTCTGAACCGATATTTGTTTGCAAGACAAAACCTGCTCTAGTCTATCCATCCATTATTTGGAATTTATGTCCTTATGGAATTGTCAACTAGGAGTGGGAACCCCTGGGTAGCGCCCGACATGATACCGTTTGTGATACAAGGCTCAGAATATAGCAATACAACATGAAATCCCTCTACGATATTCGACTGTCACTTTTAAAGAAAATAACAAGCTATTTCTAAATGGAGAAATAAACTATCCGTCGCAAACAATCTTTCAAAAACCTTTGCTTCATTTATTTTCATCGACTGACAGACCTAACATGCATGTTAATATTCTAACAGCTCCAAGTATCAAACAATTAAATGGAGAGAAAAAACAAACAAACAAAAAAACGTAGTAACATTGTCTTTTGCATAATTATGCCTGACACAATCGAAAAAGGTGAATAATTCAGTGTTTTTGTTTGGTGTTTTGTTAAATTCAAAGTCCTCGCCACAAAGATGTGAGGTATCATTTTTTTCCACGGAAAAATGTGAATGCAACCAAACAGACCATTTTGTTTAAAAATAAATTGGTACAATGGGCACTAGCTAGGAATGAGTGCTTATTATATTGTCATATTGCGAGATAATCATTGTGACCCTGGTGTCACAAATCACATTGGGCGCGTTTACATGGGTCAAAAAAATCCTATTTATAATCCGATTGAAGAGCTAATATGATTAAAAATGTATCATATTAACACCTTAGCCAATCAGATTCACCTGGATCATATTGTATTTTGGATTGGATTGTAAAAGGTAGTCTACGCAGATAATCCGCTCCATGCCTCATGTATCCTGCTGAGTGGTGCAGATTGATTTGATAGAGAGAATTGTTCGGTTAGCGCATGGGCTCCTACAACGTAAAAGCACACGGGTAAAACAGGAACTGCACTTCTTCTTTTCATATAATGCCTTCATGTTATATCATAATTACAGTAAATACTTGGTTTGTCCCGATCACATTTTTTTGCACCTGAGTCAGAGTCACATGATTTAGAGAATATATCGATACAGAGTCGCGATCCAATAACGAAAAAGTTTTTTTTTTTTTTTTACAGTAATGTACTGTTTACAGTAGTCCCTCTTCTGCTTTTTCCGGGTGTTTTGCAAAGTATAACACATATACAGTGGTACCTCTACATACAGATTCAGATATAGAATATTTATTGTCATTGTTACAAAAAGCACAACGAAACTTTGTTTGGAGCGTCCATACAGCCAAGTTGGTAAAGTGCGAAACCCATATAATAAATACCCTTAATACGAAGTTGATTTGTTGTAGGACGTTGTTTGTAAGTCGAAATGGTTGTATGTCGAGCAGGATTTTCCCATAAGAATACATTATAATTCCATTAATTTGTCCCAAAAACCTATGCTGAATTATTGATAAATACTGCAGGTACCATTACAAATTACAATTACACATAACAAAACAAATAAGTTAATAAAAACGGAATTAAAAAAAAAAAAAATTAATTCCAGTAATAATGTAACAAATCGGATTTTAATGTGGCAGACGTGTTTTGCGTGCTGTACCTGAACGCACCGCGTCGCTGACTTGAAAGAGAGAGGGAGCGGTACGGTTCAGAGTGTACTTTCACTTTTAATGTTTTGTCGAGAACACAGTCAACTGCGGCGGAAAGTATGCGTGTTGTGTTTGACAAGTTCTGAAATAAATGATAAAAACCTGACCAAGTTGGCGATTTCTTTGGCAATGTTACAATAATTAGGGTTATTCCGATCATGTTTTTTTGCTCTCGATGCGATCCCAATCGTTTTAGTTTGAGTATCTGCCGATCCCGATATTTCCCGATCCGATTGCTTTTTTTTTTTTTTTTTTTGCTAGATTCAATTACAATCATTCCCGATAATTTTTCCCGATCATATACATTTTGGCAATGCATTAAGTAAAAAATGAATAAAACTCGGACGAATATATACATTCAACATACAGTACATAAGTACTGTATTTGTTTATTATGACAATAAATCCTCAAGATGGCATTTACATTATTAACATTCTTTCTGTGAGAGGCATCCACGAATAGAAAGACTTGTAATTCTTAAAGGATAAATGTGACTTTGTATAAATTTGTGACTAAATATTGCCACCTAGTGTATTTGTTGAGCTTTCAGTAAATGATACTGTAGCCATTTAACTGTTCTGCCCAAATGCATGATGGGAAGTGCAACCATGACTGTGCGTAGTGGCACCAATTGATATATCTTCTCTGCGTTAGGAAATAACTAGTGTTAGGTGTTAAGAAAAAGACCAACTACCAGCTTTCTTCCCCACATTGCTTCCCACGATATTTCTAATTGTTGAGAGAGGGATTTCAAGGCTTTAGCCAACTAAAACAAGGCTCCAAAGACTGCCAAAATTCACTCCACTCATTTTACGCTGCCTTTTAGCTCTATATATCGGTAAAACGGCGCCTTTATAGATTGAACGCGACAATGCGTGAGTGGGTTGTGCAGCGCATGCGTTAATTGCGTTAAATATTTTAAGGAGATTACTTTAAAAAAAATTAATTACCGCCATTAACGCGATAAAATTGATAGCCCTTTTTTAAGCCAAAACTAAAGACTCTGGATGAGTATAAGACATTTTGTCTGTAACGTTAAATACAATTAGAAAACGATTTAATTAAAATATATATATATATATTTAAAAAAGGCATGTCCGATATTTTTTTGCCGATTCCGATACTTTGAAAATGACGTGATCGGACCCGATCGATCAGGACTTCTTTAACAATAATGAATGTCACCTTAACTTATAAAGACTGGCAAACGGAGGTCAGAGGAGGACCGTGGAGATCGTACATTCTACGGCTGTATTGTTGAGCCAGTTCACGGATGCGCACTCCACGCTCATATTTTTCTATCATTTGCATCTTCATTTCAAAGGCGTCACCTTTTTTCTTGTTTCACAGCCTGTACCAACGTTTTTGAAACCTGTGTAGATTTCTTTCACAAGAAAATCTGCCGTGCGTCCGTCTGCTGTCATGTCGTCGTATTTCGAGCATGTCGACAGATGTAGAAACAAATGACGAGGCAAATTTTATGTCTGATGTCGAAAAGATCGTGTGTCGAAGCAATCGTATGTCGAGGTACCACTGTATAGTTTTCTTTTGGCAATGTCATTGGATTTCTGGATTTGTTTGTTACTTTCTTGCCCTAAAAAATACATATATATATATAATTTTTTAAGAAAACCAAATATATATTTTAATATAAATAATAAAATATATACACTCACCGGCCACTTTATTAGGTACACCATGCTAGTAACGGGTTGGACCCCCTTTTGTCTTCAGAATTGCCTCAATTCTTCATGGCATAGATTCAACAAGGTGCTGGAAGCATTCCATCTTTGATGCGAATCTCCCGTTCCACCACATCCCAAAGATGCTCTATTGGATTGAGATCTGGTGACTGTGGAGGCCATTCGAATACAGTGAACTCATTGTCATGTTCGAGAAACCAGTCTGAGAGTATTCCAGCTTTATGACTAGGCGCATTATCCTACTGAAAGTACCCATCAGAAGTTGGGTACATTGTGGTCATAAAGGGATGGACATGGTCAGCAACAATACTCAGGTAGGCTGTGGCGTTCCAACGATGCTCAATTGGTACCAAGGGGCCCAAAGAGTGCCAAGAAAATATTCCCCACACCATTACACCACCACCACCAGCCTGAACCATTGATACAAGGCAGGATGGATCCATGCTTTCATGTTGTTGAGCCAAATTCTGACCCTACCATCAGAGTGTCGCAGCAGAAATCGAGACTCATCAGGCCAGGCAATGTTTTTCCAATCTTCTATTGCCCAATTTTGATGAGCTTGTGCAAATTGTAGCCTCAGTTTACTGTTCTTAGCTGAAAGGACTGGCACCTGGCGTGGTCTTCTGCTGCTGTAGCCCATCTGCCTCAAAGGTCGACATACTGTGCGTTCAGAGATGCTCTTCTGCCTACCTTGGTTGTAACGGGTGGTTATTTGAGTCACTGTTGCCTTTCTATCGGCTCCAACCAGTCTGGCCATTCTCCTCTGACCTCTGGTATCAACAAGGCATTTCCGCCCACAGAACTGCCGCTCACTGGATATTTTTTCTTTTTCGGACCATTCTCTGTAAACCCTAGAGATGGTCATGCGTGAAAATCCCAGCAGATCAGCAGTTTCTGAACTACTCCGACCAGCCCTTTTGGCACCAACAACCATGCCACGTTCAAAGTCACTCAAATCACCTTTCTTCCCCATACTGATGCTCGGTTTGAACTGCAGATTGTTTTAAACCATGTCTACATGCCTAAATGCACTGAGTTGCCGCCATGTGATTGGCTGATTAGAAATTAAGTGTTAACGAGCAGTTGGACAGGTGTACCTAATAAAGTGGCCAGTGAGTGTGTATATATTTTTTTTAAGAATTAAAACCCGATTACGATCCTCTGGAAAATGGCCCGATTTTCGATCACGTGATCAGAATGGGGACATCCATAGTAAATACCATTGTTGGAGTGGAAAATTGCATTTAGACACCTTCTCAAGTCGTATTTTCTACTGGAAGACTGGGATTTTATAACGATACCCGAGTTTCCAAGATGGGACGACAGTTTACTTTTCAAAATGGCAGAGCGCGAACAAGAAATTGTGAATGGTAGTTTTTTTCAGAAGATTTATCATCAATTTGCATCTTTTCTTTTTTTATGCTAGCATCAAAACATAGTGTATTTGTTTATAAAAAAAAAAAAAAAAAAAAAAAAATCTTTTTTTGACCAAGTGTTTGCTAAAATGTTCAGTAACAGACGAAAACTTACCGTTTGGATTTTGATGCAATCTCTTCTTATTGTAGCAAGTGGTAAGGATCATCTTTCCCAGAGCAAGTGAAAGCAGCATTGCACATCACAGGTATTGGCAGAGAGTAACATAATGCGCATGTCAAAAAGAACAATACAATCAGATTCAGCTGAAGCCATGCAAACGCAGATTGAACGTGAATCTCTTTCCTTAAACTTCATGCACGGTACACAGATCAAATCCTGTTCACTTAATATGATTGATTTCAATCGCATTAAGGAAAACTACCCATGTAAACATACACAACGAGAGGTGCTCACCCCTATTCAACACATTCAAAATCAGCTTGGGGGAAAAAAAAAAAAAAAAAAAAAAAAAAAAAGTCAACACCAGAAAATGGGCCTAGAATCTTACATGTTCATTTTCCAACATTTTGTCTTTAAATTGGTGATCAAAGCCAACCTGGGTGAAATTTATTCCGAAACTAATTTCAAGCAACCTAAAGGCATTTATTGAGCGCTCTGGTTTCACCCGCCGCATATTAATGCTGGGTCGGACCGAGACCGGCTCCTCAGTGGCGATCACACTTTTGATAGAGTGCAAATTAGGTCTGTAAAATTGGCTGTCCTGTCATCTTTTTACGCATGCAGCGACATTGTTCGCAGAAAACATGGGCTTCGTCACCGAGGATCTGACCACCGTCAACTCGCTGGATATTTTCACACAGTGGCTGAAGGGCAGTTGCCAACCTAATTACCGAAAGGTGAGTGCACCGGTATGTTGATTACCATAGTGTTAGCTCCGGGCATGCTGCTTCCAAAAGATATTGGGCTGTGAACTTGACTGACATGTTAATAATTATGTCGGTCATTAAAAAAATAGCTTGTTAAGTTTCGGGGCGTTTTGCCTCTTTGATTCATCTTGACCTTCTCAGTTTGGGTGACAAAATTATTATTCCTTCACTCTCTTGTTATGGTTGAGGTCAAATTGGCCCACATTAAAATATATCCGTCATGTTAGGTTTAATTTCAAGGGTGTGTAGTAATGCGTGTTTAAATATTTATTTAAAAACAGTTTAGAAATAATGAAATGACCACCAGAGGAAAAAAAATCTTAAAGGAGTTAACAATCTTCAAACAGTCCAAATGTCAGAAGAGAGTCTTGTATTTACAGCCAAATCTTAAAGAATAAACTGCTTGGACTAAGGGTGTGACAATATATCCAAAAGGTGATATATCACGATCCATTTTAGTAAAGCCGGGCAGTTTACCGAAGATTTACCATTACCGCGATGGTTCACGATGACCAACGTAATTTTGACCATGTCAGTAAATTAATTTTTTAATGAAACGAAAAAATTATAAGTCTGTTCCAGGGTCCCCCCAGGATTGATAAATCTAAATTCAAGACTTTTAAGACCATTTCAACTGAAAATTAATACTTTTCTCGCACCCATTATTTAGATATTTAATCATATTAAAAAAATAAAGCACTGAACAACAAATTTAACCTCAATTACTAAGTGTGTTTGACAAAAGAATGCACATTTATTGAAGATACAATTAAAACACATTTAAATTTAAGGTCTTTCAAAAAAAATTTCCCCCAGGATAAAATGGATTTTACACTATTATTGTAAAGCAACTTCAGAAATTACATTTGCAATACAACAGGTTTCCCTTTTAAGAGACCTAGTCAAGGTGGTAGGTAGGTGATTGTCAAGTTGGCCACCTTAACTGTAAAGTGCTTGCAATTGGCAGTGAAAGTTTAAAAAACAGCCACTAAATGGCAGTAGTTTACCATTAATTACCACAAAATAAAAAGGCTACACATGACCATTTCCCTTGGTAATTGTCTTTTTCTAATCACATTACAAGAAGTATAAAAAACACATGTTAATCCTTTGTTAGCTATTGAAGAAATTTCTTTAATCAGATAGAAAAAAATCCATACTCTTATTTAATCAAGAAAAACATTTAAATATACCAGGTGTTTTACTATCACCTACATTATAATTTGCCTATCACCATGCCATGTTATTCAGATCAACGTTACCCCGCACTCGTTCCAATAATAGACAGCGTCAACCGTGTTGTGTATCTGAGAGTGATGGTGAATCTACGACTCCGGTTTATCCATGCTAAGGCTAGTGCACCTGCCAGTACCCCATTGAACATGGCTAACTCTTGAGTTAAAACTGCGAAATTCACATTCATTCGAAAGGCAAACCGTGCAGAAATACATTATTGCATCTAACACGTTTTAATTGGAGAAATTGGAAACTTACTTTGAAATGTTAAGCAGGTCCACTGCCTTCGCATGACCCATAAACTGCGACCCAAAGTATCTGGATGCAACTTGGTCGCCGATCCAATACCTCACATGCTGGTCCAACTGTTTGGACTTGGTTGTCTTGTTGAGGCTTTCGTCGAACATAACAACTAAGGCATCTGAGCAGTTCCTTGCGTTAGCACACAGTACTGTGCGATTGCCTGCTGTTGATGCTAATGATGCTAACGGCGCGCACGCACGAGGTGCAGCGCATTGTAAAAATTCTACACGTCTTGGATTTAAAAATAAAAATAAAAAACTGTCACGGATATAATTTAGGTTGCACTGAGATGTTCTTGAAAATTAAAACCACTGTGAAAAAATTCCAGACTTACGACAGCTAATTTAATGCTTTTAATACCTTTAATAATGGAAAACTAAATTCAATGCTTTTTTAATACTTTTAATAACCCGCGGGTACCCTGTGTTCAGCCCGCTTTGACAATGTGTTCTTCGGCTATGCTCATTCCCCTTTAAAGAAAGTACAGCCAGGGTGCTTACGTGTGAAGTCATGTGGCTATCAGGAAATCAACCCAACAGCATAGACTTCACCATCAGTTGACAAGCCAGCTCCCACAAACATTGCGCCAGGCCTTCCCGTTGGGGGCCGAACAAAGCAGAGCATTTGTTTTTCACTGTGATAAACTCACACGCTGCGTTCAAATGCCGGATTTAAGTGGAAAAAGTAAGGAGGTTTTACTGCATACAAGCATGCAGGAGTGTCTCGAGTGATTTGGTCGAGATTTCAAAGTAATTATTTTATAAAATAACCAAATGCATGCACTTTGGAAGATGAAAAAAATGCATAGAAAAAATTTGCGTAACTTTAGCTAAAATTTTCACGTAAAATGAATGATAACTGCCTGTTTTTTTTTTGTTTTTTTTTTTTGCTTTTAACCAAGAATCTACACTCTTCTATGTTCATATCTATAGAAATTCAGCAATATACGCACTTATTTAAAAGAATTTTCAACTTAAAAAGCTCTTTGTTTTGTGATGGCCCCCATGATGTATCCATACACAGTAGCGGAGGTTTACATTCAAATGATCAGGTAATTTTCGGCCAACTGTCCGTTTTGGGCAAAAAAGTAGTAATTTAGACGTTTCTTCGTCCATCAAAACAAAATTCCCCTTTTACGTGTTTTATTTTGTGTAACATTTCAATCTAAAAGCAATGAGGGCCAGATAGCCAGCCAGGCGTGCCTCCGTGCTGAGGCAATTCAACCTTAATAATTTGTGATTGTTTTAGAAAAATGCAGATTTTGCTCTTGTGAAGTAAAATTAAGATGATCCTGCATGCTTTCCTCAAAAATTAAGTTTCTGATGTGAAAATTGATCGTTTTATTAGCCGTTGAAAACACCAAAAAGATTTTGAGTTGCTATTTTGGGCAAAAACTTATATGTTAAATATTGCCTTTAATCCTGAAAATATAGATGATTATCTCTGCATTTGGTGATTTTTTTTTTTGCATTTAGCGTAAAATTTGAGAATTTTATAGCCATTTTAATTTTGTTATACTTGTATAAAAAAGTAATCAGGATTTTATTGGGGAATGACTTTTAATTTTTTTTATGTTGCTGCT
Organism: Corythoichthys intestinalis; assembly: GCF_030265065.1. NCBI lineage: Eukaryota > Metazoa > Chordata > Actinopteri > Syngnathiformes > Syngnathidae > Corythoichthys > Corythoichthys intestinalis. The sequence continues at coordinate 48,476,243 of NC_080405.1, read as the reverse complement.
CATGGAGACTCATATTCCGAAGGGAGGTGCCTGTTTAGGTTTTAGGTCGCCAGTGGCTTTGGTTTTGAAAATATTTCAAGTGTTTGAAAGTAGCCCCCTACTGATCAACCCCAAGCCCCGTCAACTGATAGTGAAGTCTATGGTACCGGTTGATAGCAATGTGCCTCTAACGCAGTGCTTCTCAATTATTTTCTGTCATGATAAGACCAATATGCCAAACCTTTTGACCCAAAAAACAAAAATAGAACAAAAACAGGAGTGTCATTAGACGGAGGGACAGTTTTTAAGTTGTATTTTTATTTAGTTTTTTTGCACTGAGCAACTTGGTATGCCACCTTATATGATGCTAACAGTGCTTGCTGGTTTACTGAAGTAACACTGACAAATTGGGACGATAGTTGACAATCTTGGGCATGTCTTTGCAAAAAAATAATCAAGCGGCTTGTCAATGTGAATAGGGTTTAATTGTTTAATTGAAGTGACGTCTTAATTGATTTGGCTTCCTGCTGTCCGTTGCAAACATTTTTAGACACAGACTGGGCTTTCCTAGTCTTCCAATGTATTAAAAGTCAAAGCCAAAAGCCAAACGCTACATACATTTCGTCATATTTCCTCGTCGTAGCTCTTCATATCTCTACTGCTCTTTGCTGTGTGCTATTATTTTGGTTAAAAAACACTGCGCACATTCTGAAAATGAGCGCACCGCTGCCATCCAGAGTGGATGTGCAATTACACTTTATTCTAGTACGGCAAAAAAGTATGTTTCCTGAGGTCACATGCGCCACCCCTGGCATCGCTCAGCGCCCCCCTGGGGGGGCCCGCCCCACTATTTGAGAAGTACTGCTCTAACGCTACAAGTGAATGTGATGGAGTCGGATAATAGTGAAACGGCTACCTGTAGCCAGGCCACAGGCATTTCGAGTAAAGCATTAGTATAACGCTCATAGTGAGGTGTTGGTGCAAAGAAAGATCTCGACACCGGTTGTCTGGAAGTAAGAGCTGCAACTAACGATTATTTTTTATAATCGATTAATCAAACGATTAATTAAACGATGAATCGATTAATGTCGGATGAATGTCACTTTTTTCAATTACCTTCACAATTTAACAGAAAGTTGTTTAGGCATGTTGTGAGTAACAATGAAGACAAAATGGATGACCATTTCCTTCAAAAATAATACTTTAGTACAGCTTCCTGACTTAACTGTCTATAACTGCACTGCTTTAAGTACATAAAAAATACACAAATTCAATAAGCATGATGCCATGAAAACAAATAAGCATAATTTTATTTTTTCACTTGGCAATGGAATGTCAAACTTCAAACTTTTAATTTCTGCAATCAAACAATCAAAAAATAATCATGTTATTGTTTTTTTCCTCCGTTTCAAAAAAACAAAAAAACAAAAAAAATTGATGATTCATGGGTATTCAGCAAAAAATTTATCACCTGTTCTGTTGTTGTTCCCCCCCCCCCACCCCCCACCCCAAGAACGTTTTTCCCAATCCATCCAAATCCTGTCGCCCTTACAAGCCCATTGCCAAGCTCGGGCCGGAAAAGAAACTTCATACTAATGTTCACTCCCACGACACTATAGGTAAGTTTTTATGGATTTCTGTGAGATGAAATATATTTTCAGAACACTTTGATAACCCAAATCCTGACTTTAAAATGGCTTTGGTCCTTCCATGTTTGACAGCTGCAAGATTCAACTTAACCACTGGAATCAATTCAACAAAATCAATGTAATCGCTGACCAAATATGAAAACAAAACCATCCAATGACAAATATCACAAATTAAAGTAATAAATTTCAATAAATTTCATGTTAAAATGTTATAAATTTCACGTGAACATTATCACATTAAAACAATGCCATACTTTGTTATCACGTGAAAATGGAGTCATTCTTGTGTCTATTATATAAATAGTTACTTTCTCTAATGTTATATTAGTTATAACGTGAAATGTATCAAATTATAATTTGACTTTAAAAATTGTGTCAGTGGCAATAATTTGTCTCAATCTCAAACAAAACCACCAAAAATTCATCTACTTTAAGTTATATAACGTGCAAAATTGGTTAAATGTGGTTTACAGAACAGGAGACCTGAAAAGGTCCCATACCTTAAACAAGAAATAGACCATTTTAAGAGCCATTATGTTGGCTACGTAAATTGTACAACAGAATGTTCACATGCATGACGACTATTTTTTTTTTTTATCAGGTATGATCGCTTTTGATCGCTACGGTCACATAGCTGCGGGGACATCCACTAATGGGCTCACTCATAAAATTCCAGGGTATTAAACTTATCCGGACTGGGTGTAAAATATGCACGCTAAAATTGTACTGTACATTCAAATGTTGTTGTACTCTTGTCAACAGTCGAGTTGGGGATTCTCCTATAGTCGGAGCGGGAGCATACGCCGACAGCACAGCCGGAGCAGCTGCCGCAACCGGAGACGGGGATGTCATGATGCGCTTTCTACCAAGGTAGTGCCTTTTTCTAGCAAAGTAAATTCTTGAACTTGATTCACGCAGAATGAGACTTTCAGGGGAAAAAAACTGATAAAGTTAACATAACTTTTTCTCAAGAAACACATTCAATGTATGTTCAGACTTTTTAATCTCAAAAATAGTTTTATTCTCGTATAAAAATAATTTTTAATGTGGACAAAAAATATTTATGACTTATTTACGAAAATGCTTTAAAAAAAATTCGACCTAAGACTGCAGCCAGAAAAAAATGATACTTTCATTTCTACAACTATATTCTATTTTTATACAGATAGTCCGCCGGTTACGAACGAGTTCCATTCCTGCGCTGGCGACGTAACCAGAATTTCCGCTTAAATCGGAATTAACCCTTTAATTACCCCTAAATACCCTGTAAATCTCAAAATAACTTTCCAAAAGCAATATTATACATCATTAATTACAGTAAAAAAATATGATTCTGTGAGGTACGTTGTGTTAAATGCTATTATGTTCAATGACTATTCGAGCTTTACTCGTGAGTGAGTTGCCTTGCTGAGAGAAAAGGGAACTGTAGAACGAGTAGGGGGGATATCATGGCCGCTCAGGTTGCCAGCGTCTCCTTTCTCAACGTGTGCCTGCCGTCCGAACTCAAAAAACTTGATCGGGACGCGTGAAAGAAGTCGGTGACTGGGAGAACCAGCAGCAGCAGCAGCATGAGAACAAGGAAGCGGGGCCCGACAGCATATCTCCTGGCGGAAAGGTACTGCAGGACGTTGGTGACGTTGCTGGGGGAGCAGGGGATCTTGACATGAAGAACGGTAACGAGAAATAGGTACTATTTACGTGACTAAAAAGAAGAAAAAAAAAACTGGAGACAAAATGTCGGACTATTTATTCCTATACTTTATACTTGAAATGTAATGCCATTTTTTGTCTCCTTGTATAAGAGTACAGTGGTACCTCTACTTACGAATTTAACTCATTCCAAGACCTGGTTTGTAAGTACAAATGGTCGCATCTCGAGTGGGATTTTCCCATAAGAATACATTATAATTCGATCAATTTGTTCCACAGCCCAAAAACCTATGCTAAATTATTAATAAATACTGCAGGTACAATTACAAATCACAATGACACATAGCAAAAAAAAATACATTATAAATACAAATCTGAATTATATTATAATAATGCAACAAATCGGGTTCAGATGTTGTGGTTGTGTTTTGCATGCTGCTCCTGAACGCACTGTGTGACTATCGACTGAGTAATAGAGGTGCGGTTAGAATTTTTAGTCTGTTATGTTGTTTTTGGCGTTGGCTACAGCAGACAGTAGCCGTGTTGTGTTGCACAAGTTGTGAAATAAATGATTAGAAACCTGACGATGCTGGTGACTCACTTGCCGATGTTACAATAATAATAACGGGAGTCGTCCTCGAGATCGTAGACATATTCCGGCTGGATTGTAGAGCCAATTCACTGACGCGCACACCACGCTCATTTTATATTTCCTTCTTAATTTCAATGGTAAACGTCACCTTTTTCCTTTTTTCACCATCTACATTAACATTATTGGGACCAATGTTGATTTCTCTCACAAAAAAATCCGCCATGCGTCCATCTTGCGGGAAAACAATGAAATTACAACACTGTCATAAATCATATTTCGACATGTCGTCCTATGTCGGGACAGATGATGAGACAAATTTTACGTCAGATGTCGAAAGAATCGTATGTCGATGCGATCGTATGTTGAGGTACGACTGTATTACTATTTTAATAAAAATGTAACTATGACTTCTTAAATAAAAAAACAGCTTCCATAACACTGTATTAATCACCAAGAAAATACAGGTTAAATTTTTGAAAAACACAGCCTTTCCTCCCAAATACCAAAAAAAAAAAATGCAATTCCAGTCATGTCAGAAAGTTTCTAAAACTTTATATTAAGTGGTCCTTAACCTGAACTTGAAGTTGTGGAACACTGACCTAAGAGTTCTTTGATTAGCCTTATGAATAGCGTTGGCGTATATTCCGCCTTGAGGGACAGCAATGCACCCCGAGCTGACTGTGACAGCTCGGTTTAGCGGCCTTGACAAGCCCTCGTTAGCCGGCCTGACGCATGTCCAATGCCACGCTGCCAACAGTTTTTTGGCGGTGGAGATGATGAGGGCCGGGACGGATCCCTCGGCAGCCTGCAAGATGGCCATTTCCAGGATTAAGAGGCATTACGCAGACTTCTTCGGGGCGATCATCTGCGCTAACGCGACAGGCCATTATGGTGGGTGTTTGGATTCACGCGCACATCGATGCCGACAAACATTCCATGATGCCAAATGCGATTATTACTTACCTGAGAGACAATCATTGGGAGATTGTTGGCTTTAAAAGTAGAAGCAATGTAAGAATATTTCATTTTTCAAGCCAAGTAAAAGTCAGAAAACTGAAAATGTGACTCTGAACCTCAAATGTTTCTTTGGCACACATAATTACGGACAGTATGTTTTTTGTTTTTTTTTTCTAAAAGAGCAGCACTTACACGGCACATAAACTACCTGAGTGATAAATCAAAGCAAAATGCATACATTAGCCTAAATACATGCAGCCCATTAACACTGACACTTCTTGAGAAGGTACAGCTATTTTGCTTCCTTGGCATTTCCAAGGCTGAAAGTTCATTTTAAATCTCATTTCTGAATAAATGCCACCAGAAGAAATTTGATAAGTATGCCAGTAAACTTTATTTACAACCCATTAAATGGTTGAAAAATCACAGGATAACTAGTTTTGCACTGATACCAATTCTAGTATTGGTACCGATACAACACCGAAATTACATCATCAGTTTTGGAGCGTGTTAAGAAATAACATGCCGATGCTGTCCGATATGTACTGTTTGACATCTAGTTTTATACCGCCATGGCCGTCTGCTCCGCACGCCGCCATAAAAAAAGAGCACTCGTCGCCCTTCCAAAGATGAAATCCAATCGTGTGCAAAAGTCTAGCACGCGAATGGTAGCCAGTGAGTTAAAAAATAAAATTTGTTCTACCTTTGGCCAAGATGCACCCTCCTACCAATTAGTTCATCACTCGTAGACATCCGATCCAATTGAAGTGGGAGAGTGGCAGCAAATGAACGTTCATTCATTCGTGTCCAACCCTTCTGCTTCAAATGGATTCGACGTCTAGCGCCGTCAATGGCAGCCAATGAGTCAAGCAGTGTCTGACCAATATGGAATTACTTGACATTGAAGTGAGTATGCAGAAATTTAGTATTTAAAGAAACATATATAGTATATTTTACATACATTGCTGGCCAAAAGTATTGGCACCCCTGCAATTCTGTCAGATAATGCTGAAATTCTCCCTGAAAATGATTGCAATTACAAATGCTTTGGTAGTAATATCTTCATTTGTTTTGCTAGCAATGAAAAAACACAAAAGAGAATGGGGAAAAAAAATTAATCATTATCATTTTACACAAAACTCCAAAAAATGGGCCGGACAAAAGTATTGGCACCCTTTGCAAAATCATGTGATGCTTGTCTAATTTATGTATTTAACAGCACCAGCACCATAACAGGTGGTGGCAACAACTCAATCACACTGGCAGCCAGTTAAAATGGATTAAAGTTGACTCAACCTCTGTTCTGTGTCCTTGTGTGTGCCACATTGAGCATGGAGGAAAGAAAGAAAACCAAATAACTGTCTCAGGACTTGAGAAGCAAAACTGTGAGGATGCATGGGCAATCTCAAGGCTACAAGTCCATCTCCAAAGACCTGAATTTTCCTGTGTCTACCATGCGCAGTGTCATCAGTAAGTGTAAAGCTCATGGCACTGTGGCTAACCTCCCTAGATGTGGACGGAAAAGAAAAATTCACGAGAGATTTCAACGAAAGATTGTGGATAAAGAACCTCCACTAACATCCAAACACGTTCAAGCTGTCCCGCAGTCCGAGGGTACAATGGTGTCAACTCGTACGATCCGTCGGCATCTGAATGAAAAGGGACGCTATGATAGGATACCCAGGAAGACCCCACTTCTGTCCCAGAGACATAAAAAAGCCAGGCTGGAGTTTGTCAAAACTTACCTGAGAAAGCCAAAAACGTTTTGGAAGTATGTTCTTTGGTCAGATTAGACAAAAGTAGAGCTTTTTGGGAAAAGGCATGAACATAGAATTTACAGGGGGAAAAAAACAAAAAACGAAGCCTTCAAACAAAAGAACACTGTCCCCACAGTCAAACATGGCGGAGGTTCCCTGATGTTTTGGGGTTGCTTTGCTGCCTCTGGCACTGGACTGCTTGACCGTGTGCATGGCATTATGAAGTCTGAAGACAAATTTTGCAGCATACTGTAGGGCCCAGTGTGAGAAAGCTGGGTCTCACTCAGAGGTCATGGGTCTTCCAGCAGGGCAATGACCCAAAAAGCACTAGAAAATGGTTTGAGAGAAAGCACTGGAGCACTTAGTGGCCAGCAATGAGTTCAGACCTGAATCCCATAGAACACCTGTGGAGAGATCTGAAAAGGGCAGTTTGGAAAGGCACCCTTCAAATCTCAGAGACCTGGAGCAGTTGGCCAAAGAAAAATGGTCTAAAATTCCAGCAGAGCATTGTAAGAAACTCATTGATGGATACTGGAAGCGGTTGTTCACAGTTATTTTGTCTAAAGGTTGTGCTACCAAGTATTAGGCTGAGGGTGCCAATACTTTTGTTCGGCTAATTTTTGGAGTTTTGTGTGTATGTATATATATTGTATACATATCAGTGTAATCATTTGTTTTTCTTTTTTCTTAATAAAGGTGCAGCTTGTAACAAGGTGCCTGGCTTATTGCAGTTTCACTACATGGTGTCAAACTGCGAGTCGGACACGCCACTTCTCAAATCAGTGGAATGCTTTTAATTTTTTTTTTTTAATTTTTTTTTTTTAAATCAAATATGTTCTTGACACAAATTGACCACAATAAAATAATTGATTTGAAGCTTTGTTTGGAGTCTTTAATAAATTATAAAAACATGGATAACTCATAAATATTAAGATGTATCTGTAATGTGGGTTTTAGTCATATTTTTAGACAGCGATTTACTCCTAATTCGTTACTAACAGCCTGACAGCATTGAAACGCCCGGTCCACCCTCTGCCCACTGAAAATAATCACACTGTTTACCCTTTTGGAGGCCGCAGGTGTAGAAGTCGCGGCCATTGTTGGGTCCCAGCTTGAGCACAGTCCTCATCACGCATCGTTTGCCGTGGTGACAGGAGGGAAAGTGCAAGTCAGCCCACTGGAGAGAGGGGAATAAAAAATGCTTTGAAGCTAACATATTATGGAAAAGTGAGTTTTTAATAGCTTGTATACAATTTTTTGGGTCTCTGAGCTGTCTGTCCAGACATAAAATGTGAAACTAAACAAAAGCAAGTCTGTTGGTATGTCAGTCCTGGGCATCCGCGAAGTCCTACAAAGTCTTAAATCCAATCATGTGTATTTAAGGCCTTAAAAGTCTCCTAAAAAATTCAAAGAAGGTCTTTAATACGATTTTGAAAATTCTAAGAAAAAATTTAGTCACGCTTTTAAATATTTACATTTTTGCGGACACTATAGCGTAACTACAAAGTGGAACTACCTGTGCTGCCCGGTCATTTTCCATTTTCCTTCAAGTCCTTTGTACATTTTTTGCTGGTTTGTGATCAGTGTTCTCAAATTGTATTCATTATGGTCTTAAAATAGTCTTAACAAGGATTATATTTGGCTTGTTGGAAACTGAATTGAAGAATTGTAGTTAGTGTTGCACCGATACGGCACTCAAATGAGCGGTACTGGGGAGTATTAAGAAATAACGTGCCGGTGCTTTGTTATATGGACTTTTCAAGACAGAGTTTTCAACCACTGGTCACCCTACTCAAGATACCTGTCAGCGACACACACAGCCGTGAAAAAAGCACTTGCCCGCCCTTCCCAAGATGATCGTGTGCCATCAAATCATAATTATACAGCGACTATATGAGGTTATCACTATTAGACATCCAATTCATTTATAGTGGGAGAGTGGTCACGTTCTTTCATTCGTTACCAACCTCCCACTTTCAATGAATTGGTTGTCTAGCGCTGTCAATGCCAGACAATGAGTTAAGCAATGTCTGACCAAGCCATAATAGCAATTACAATCGAATAATTACCGTCTTGGCCCGAATATAAGACGGTGTTTTTTGCATTGAAATTAGACTGAAAAAGAGGGGGTAATCTTATATTCGCGGTCTAGACATTATACGCATTCACGACACTAGATTTCACCAGATATCATTGAAGCGATGTTCTGTCATGACAGATCTCAGCTACTTTCAAGTTTAACCAGTTTGCATTATTTTATTGCAATGTTTTTCCTTATTCAGATTTGTTTCAAGTAACAGTTAGTTAGACTTCACTTTGATGGTTAATGCAGTTATTGCAATTTGTTTTATCACAATAGATTGGTTTATTTACATTTCAAAAACCAGAAGCCATTCATTTACGAATGTGATTGCACTTTAGTTTACATTTTTAAATGTTCAGATATTAAGATTTGAATGAGACAAAATAACATGCTTTTTCTCTCAAATATGTTGTTATAATCATTGGTTTCAGATGTACTGTAATTATTTTCTGTATAAAAATTAATTTGGTGTTCAAACAGTCTTTTTTTCAAACTTGAGTCTTGAAAAAGAGGGGGTCGTCTTGTAATCAGGGCCGTCTTATATTCGGGCCAATACGGTATGCAGTTATTTAGTATTTAAAGTAAAGATGCACCGATACCCGTATCGGCAAGGGGGGGGGGGGGGGGGGGGTGATCCGGCCCGGAAAGGTGGTATCGGTACCGGCAAGTACCAACAAAGAGTGCCAATACCATTTACTAATAGCTCCTCTTAACCAATGCTGGGGCAGCTTTTTCATATGGAGGAAAAACAAACCAGGAGAAATGGCGGCGGTCTGGAAATATTTCAGCATAAAAATCCGATCGATTACAATCAATTGCTGCATGCAAGATTTGCGGCCTGAAAGTTTCGGGAGGTGGAGTTAAATCGGCCAGTTTCAATACCTCGAATCTGGTAAAACATTTGAAGAACGTGTTTGTCGGTTTGCTCCAACTCGGCCATGTAAGTAATACTGAAATATTGTTTATTGGAACACAGACTGGACAAAATTGGACATGATCAGGCTTATCTTTTTTTATGACTGTGGTCAAGCCCGCCCCCTGCGTAGTTCAAGCTAGGCGCTAATGCACAGCTACATCGCTGCCGTCCAGCCTGCCGCTCTCTCTCTTTGCTAACGTAATTGCTGCACGAATTCCGATTTGGGAGACTTGACAGTCCAGATCGTCGCCACATTCTGGACAAATGTGCCCCAGATCAGATTTAAACCACATTCGAAAGTGACCCAGATCGGATTTGAAATGGTCCACTTCTATGCGACTTGTCCCATTCAGACAATCACGATAATGCCTTACTCGAGTCGGGAAAAATACGAAAAAATCTGATTCGTGCGTTAAGACCTGCGGTATCAACCTAGCCATAGAGAGACAGGATACTGTGGTCAATTGTTATTACATATAATATCATGAAAATTGCACTGTTTGGCCTTTGCGTGCCTAAACTTAGGGTTTAAAAGTTAATTCATTCATTGTATTTATACTTTCTTACTGTTGTGCTAGTATCATACATGTTTTAATATAACGAATTTAGCATTATTTTGGCCTTTATTGGTATCAGGGCCAAAAAATGGTGTCGGTGCAACACTAATTAAAAGGGGAAAAATGTTTTTTTTTTGTTTTTTTTTTATGTATCAGGACGGTATTCAGTATTATGAATGAGAAAGTGGCGATTGTGCCAAATAGCCGTAAATAAATAAATAGCCAACAGTAATTTAGTAGTTATTAAGCATGGGATGTTATGAGATTCTGACGGTACAATAACCTTGCAATTGCAGCACTAAAATGTTATTATGAATGTATTTGGGTAAATAATTACTAAACCATTTTGTCGTCATTGAAAAAAAAAAGGTTTCTTTAAACCAAATAAATATGTTTAATTGAACAAGTATAAGATAAAGATCCAAGTTAACACAGGTTTACGGACTAAAAGCACCTGTTTGTTCCGTTGCTTTTGTTTTTTTTTTGTGTGTGTGTGAAAATGTTCCATTTTTGAGGTGAACAAGTTCATCCTATAAATGTTCTCCTAATTACAAATAAAACAGCACAATGAGTAATAACAAATAATTAAATAAATAAATAAAATAATGGGAAATCGGACTTTGCTTTTAAACTTTTACTCCAAAACAAATATGAAAAGGCCTCGACAAAAATGATGGTGAACGTAAGTACTCTTAATATTTTTGACACAACATTTTGAAGCATGCTACATTGCTATTTTCGTATCTTTCAATAAGACTTTTTTACCTCTTGTGCGGGTACTTAGACCTACTTTTCAAGAGCTAACTGCTCGAGTTGTTTCAGGTTTGAAGGGTGTTTTCTATAGATGGCATGTTTCAGCTAGTTCCACTTCAAAAGGATATACCTCACAAAAGACTACCGGTACTTGGAATAGTCCGATAATGTGCTTTTAGCCATTCTTGAGTGTTTTTAGCAGTTTTGTGTCCAGACCCATTAACAGCGACTGAAAAGCTTTCTGATGTGATGTGATCTTTTGTAGACTGTCTCATAATAAAGTTCATGCTCCAAAGTAGTGTTGCACCATTGCTGATACCAGTATCGGTACCGATACTGCGCTAAAATGACACCATGAATATCTGCGAGTACTAAGAAGAGGGTATGTACACATATCAACAAATTTGATTCAATAGTTTTAATGCCATATTCAATACCACTTTAATTCAATGCCCATACCCAACTGCAGATAGTTTCACACACACAAATTGTGAGTTGTCCGGTAATTACTTTTTAACTGATACCCGATATTGTTCAACTCTAAAAATCCGATACCAATATCAAACCAGTACCGATAAATACAGTGGTCGACTTAACATATTATGGCTAATTGTATTTAATGTCCCACTGTATACTTTAATAATGTAACAACTTCAAGGTTTTCCAATAAGCATTCTGTGAAAAAATAACAGAACATCTTCCACTGAAGTTATGGGGAAAAGTGCCTCTATTGCACCATGATATTTATTGTCGAAATCAAAATAGTGCAAACATCACTTTTTTGGATCAAGTGCACCTGCAGAGTGCCAATAAGGAACTGCTATATCACATACAGTTCACACAGTGCTTCTGGCTCAAAATAACATCAAAGGGAAGCAGCTTCAGTACAGTGGATGAGGTATGTATTGAGTTTATAATTCATTGTTTTTTAATCATTTATTGTTCATTTATTTTTTTCGCCATGCGCTAAGCTGTGACCAGTCCTTGTACAAAGGTATAAGGCTTCTACATTCACTTTTAAGGCGTTTATTGACCGATATTATCGGTTGCCGATAAGATCAATGCCGGTTAAGAGAGCTGATACCATCTTGTGTTCTCGTATCCCGGCTACCCGATATCAGAAAACACAAATAAATCATGTAAAAAAAAAAAAAAAAGTTTTTTTAACTGTCAAGTTTACATAATTTTTAATGCCTCGACATTCAATGTTTTTTAAGATTTGAATTTAATGACTTTTAATGCTTTTTAACCCTTTAACACCTAAGCCTATTTTGGCCGAATTTGCATGCATTTGATGTTGCCTTTATATTTCAAAGAAAAAATTGTTTACAATGGCCAAATTGGGTCCCTTTTTTCAGGACACCTTGAACTTCATGTCCAAACTGTTGTTTTCTTCACTGACCAATTTTAATCCATATTTTGGACCGAAAAAGACAAAAAAATCCCCAAATCTTCTTTCAAAATTTGTAATGTTGACGTCCCACTGACAACCAAACATGCTCGACCAACCGTTTTGAAGGTTGATCATATTTATTCAACTTGTTATGATAAACATTCAGTAGAAAAAAAATAAGATTGAATCGTTTTATGTTTGACAATCCAACACAAACAGCAGGTATGGTCATAGGCGTTTTTGGCCTTTATACATACTATGGTAAAAACAGGTTATATACAGTGCAGAATAGTGAGGAAAAAAATTATATATATCATCTAACACAAAAAGGGTTTGGAGGATGTCTCTTTGTGAAGTTAGGTGTTGTACCCATCACCTTATCAAAAGTAAATACTACATGCAATCAAGCTTCTCGAACACGCATCTATATAAAAATTGAAAAGATTATAGTAAAGAAAAAAATTATATAACATTGAAAAAAAGTATTTTAAAAATATTGACAAGTAGTTCAGTTCAATTCAGGGTAATGCCAATGCTCAACTCACGGCTCTAGCTCAACTCATGCCACGAGATAAAAAAAAAACACACAACAACATACCTGACTGCTGCCGAAAAGCTGCTACAAAGTACATCCACATAATGTTACGGTAGATATCATTTATATAGGACTAGAGGCAATATTGCTTCGGTAGCGTTAGCAGCACATCTACAAAAAGCTAGATGCAAGCGCTAGTAAACGGCCGCCATCTTAAAGCAGTACACTTCCCTACAAGGCTGTTGTAGCGAACCTTCCAAGCAAACCTAATGAACTTTTTATCTAAAATACTCCTAAATCTGTAAAATATTGACTTGAATCTATCTTTTATAATAGTTTTAAAACTTTCACGTGTCGAAAGTAGACAAAAGGTAAATTATGGAATAACGGGAGCAATTTTAACAACTTTAACGGTTGATTCACAACATTAAATTGATTGAATGTAGTTTAAAGCTGCTGATACAGAATGGGGACTGGAGTTTTTTATTTACTGTTATTTTTGTATATTTGTTTACTGCTATATGTTAACTTGATACTGAAATAGTAGTTTGGTTTAGCCTGAGAGTATTTTTTTAACAATTTTGGAACTAATGTATAAAACATTAAAAAAAAAATTTTTTTTAATTTAAAAAGGAGGGGGGTGCATCAATAATCGTTTTATAATCGAATCGGAGCCTCTGAATCGTAATCGTAATCGAATCGTTAGGTGCCTAAAGATTCCCAGCTCTAGTAATTACAGCGTGACGAAGCTTCAAAGACGATATGCGTAATCGCGTCGCTGCCGACACGTTCGGTGTTAAAGGGTTAATGACCCGCATAGACCCTGAAAAAAACATTTTTAATATGAATTTTAATGGGTTCATCACTAGTAGACATTCAATCCATTTGAAGTGGGAGGGAAAGCAACAAATGAACGTAGACATCCAGCAGACAATGAGTTAAGCAGTGTCTGACCAGGCCATGTCAGCAATTACTTTCATTACATTCAAGTGGGTATGCAGTTGAGCTGAAACAAATACTTGAGCAACTCGAGTAACTCGAGTTTAAAAACTGATTCAAGTGATTTTATTCGCCTCGAGGAATCGTTTAATTTTGCCAGCTCTAAGCATCACGTTTTGCCCGGACTACTTTAAATGCGGGATAACGCGCAGACGTCACGTGCGTAGAGGAAGAAGCAATAATATCTGACTGCAGCCGGCAGCCGCTACAAACTATGCCAACATTGCTAAAAACTACGCCCGCATGATGCTACGGCAGTCGCAGGTAGCGTCTGATGCGTCTCATAGATATCACATGTATATAGAACTAGATGCGAAAGGACAGACTTGGCGGCATGAGTAAACAGCCGCCATCTTAAAGCAGTAGACTTCTCAGTGCTAATAAATAAGATTAACATTACTGTCCCTTGCTCACGTAACGTTAGCCCTGCGGAGGGCCAGGTTTCTATTAATTATGACTACTGTCGATGCGTGGCTAACGTGTCTTACATACAGGCTTTAATTAATCCGTAAAAACATTGCGCTGTAGAGATGAGGGTGTAAAATAAAAACATAATAAAGCTAACTGTCAATTTTAGATCAGTAATCATTGCTGGATAAAACACCAAGTAGCACTAGTCCCTAATGGGCTCCAAAATAGCAGGTATCATACATTTATTTTGAACACTGCACAAACTCAAAATTCTGTCAGGGACTCGCAGTTTAGACTTCAAAATCCTATCAGGACTTGAGGTTTAGACTTACTTAAAATGTAACTAGAACTTAAAAATAGCTTGACACAAATGGAAATTCAATTGAAACACATGGGACAAACACCTAACTTTTAAGTGATTTGTGTTATCAAGCGTAATGACATTTTTAGATAAGAAATAAGTTTTTTGAGTGAAAGCAATGAATTAGTTTTTTTATCTAGTCAAATCTGAGATGCAATTGTTGGCTGTTTTCAACAATATACATCAAAAATAAAGACATTGATTGACTGAATATAGTTCAATATTAGATGAAATGTCTATTTATAATTGCTCTTTACCTACAATAATATATGTTTTATCCGATTACTCGTTTACTGTAATTTCCCGAATATAACGCGCACTTTTTCCCCCAAAATCAACTTGTAAAATCATGGGTGTTAATTATAAAAGGGTACATGGATGGAGACAGAAATATACAGTGGGGAGCCCATCCCAGCCTTGTGCAGGTCTATTATTTTATCCCTCATGTCCTTACACAGCTCTTTGGTCCTGGCCATTGTGGAGAGGTTGGAGTTTGTTTGTCTGAGCATGTGAACAGGTGTCTTTTATACAGGTAACAATTTCAAACAGGTGCAGTTACTTCCGGTAATGAAGGAGAACAGGAGGGGTTATTAAAAAAGAACTAAGAGCCGAAATATTTACTAGTTTGTAATGTATCAAATACTTATTTCATGCAGTTAAATACAAATTTATTATTTAAAAATTATACAATGTGATTTTCTGGATTTTTGTATTAGATCCCGTCCCTCGCAGTTGAAGAGAACTTATGATACAAATTACAGACCTCTACATGGCTTGCAAGTGGGAAAACCAGCAAAATCGGCAGTGTATCAAATACTTCTTCTCCCCACTGTATTATATATATATCTAAAGACTAAAGATTTTTTTTTATTGACACGGCCATGTTGTGTTGAAGAAAACGTATGCGGCGATCCATTGCCAACCATTACGGTACATGATGTCACCATTTTGTTTCGGTAATACCACACTGATTGGTCGAATGATTTCGTCTGTGTTAAATTCTGCTTTTTTCACTCTTCATAAAGCACAGAATTTAGTTTCTTGAACTCATTTGAGTCAACGTTTATTGCAACTCGGACCATAACAAACGTAACACAACACAGAGTTCCTGTGTCTGTCAACTATATATCTGTCCCTCAGGAAACTCAAACGCAAATAACAATAGTTCCTCTTGTTACGGTCCACAGCAATGCGCTTTTTCCGCTTTCCGACTTCAGTCCCCACTTTTATTTTACCGTATCAATCCATGGAAGAAACATTTATTCATCATGATGAAACGAGCAAGTTATACAGCAGCTTTTAAAAGAAAAGTCA
The DNA here is from genome assembly GCF_030265065.1 of Corythoichthys intestinalis. Lineage (NCBI taxonomy): Eukaryota > Metazoa > Chordata > Actinopteri > Syngnathiformes > Syngnathidae > Corythoichthys > Corythoichthys intestinalis. The sequence continues at coordinate 48,460,337 of NC_080405.1, read as the reverse complement.
CATCTGTTTTGTTTTCTCCTAGATTCTGGTAAGTCGGAGAAGTTGTCAAATCATATAATTACCGTAAATATTGTCAGTTTATTGTAATGTTTTGAACTACCAATGTGCTATCCTTGTGCTGTGTTTCACCAGTCAGTAAAATGACATTTCTGTATCTGTACACGAGCTGTTTTCTTGTATTCTTCTATTTATTGGTGCTAAAATTAGGGTGCTCGTTATAAACGGGTACAATAATTTTCCCTAGATTTTACAAGTAAATTTGGGGTGCGCATTATACACGGGTGCGCCTTATATTCGGGAAATTACGGTAGTCGATAAATTTTTTTAGTCGAATACTCGATTACTAAAATATTCGATAGCTGCAGCTCTCGTGTGAAGTAGTTTAGTATTAAAAAATATATATATATTTTTTTTCTTTTCAAAAAACATGGTATCGGTACTGGATCGGCATTGGCTCATATCATGCAGCCTGGTGTCGGAATGGTATCTGTGCAAGTGCAACCCTATTAAAAGTGTATGTATGCAGGGATTAAGACTCCTCACCTCAAAAAAATCGCACTTTGTCTCCCGGGGCAGTGAGCAAGTATAAAACCGCCGTCCTTTATTGTCGCCATCCTTGTGGACGACTCGCATGTGAGCCGGGCGGCCGTGGGAAGCACACGAGGGAGGTCGGCAGGGGCCGGGCTGCGCCCCTGCTGATGTCTGCACGCTAACAGAGGAGGTCAAACAAGGAAGTAAGAAAATATGGCAACTTTCTGCCATCTTTTTTGCAAAGTAGTTACTACATGAAGCACCGTATTTGCAGTTCTGGCATGTTAAAAGTCTGCAATGTTGCTTGTTGCAATTTTGTGACTTTGGCTCTTAAAGGGTACCAAAATGCAGCATTTTTAGCTAAAAAATTCATTGTATCCTTGTAATTTCTATCTGCTCTCCCAAAAAATCCTTTCAAAGAAAAACAAAAGAGCATTTTATTTTTGGGAATACTGCAACTTTTTTTACGTGCAGTAAATATATGCAGTGGTCCAACGGGACCTGAGCTGTGTCCCTGCTGTTGTCCGCCGACAAATGGGGGAGACAACCTGTCTTGTTAGGTGGGAAATAACCTGAAAATAAAACTTGAGTACCCGCAGACCAGGGGAGCTCTTGTTATCGTTATTCATGAGCGAGTCACTCACCTCAACTTGTTAGAGGGACCGCCATCAATTCTCATTTTCTTACGCGGCTGACTGGATGAGGCCGGCGGTCCCCCACGAGATGGTCCGGATGCTGCGCTCAGGTCGGAGAAAAGCAGGGTGGACGTCCCCAAAACAGAGCGCCAGTTGAGTTTGCGCTCCTCTCGGGGTTTTGTGAAGGTGTTGCAAGGGTAGCGCACCAGATCGGTGGAGGAGTGTGTAGAGGTTTCGTCTTTGTGGACTGAAGAGATATTGCAACTTTATTCTGAAGCTTCTCCCATAAAACACAGCTTGTTATATGCACACTTTTATGACAAAAACAATACAATAGAACACTTTAATGGACTCCTGCAAGTCCAGTAGCTCACAACTTCTCCCCTTTGGACCATTTCATTGTATACAATTTGTGATTGGTGAAGCAGTATTGGGAAGAAATAGAATCTTTGATTTCATAGAAATGTTTAACATTTTTAAAACCTATTAGAAACATTATATGTACTACAAACCAAATGTGATAAAAGAAATTACAGAAAATTATTTAGACAAAAATACAGAACTATGACAAAATAGTTGGATGAAAAAATATTACTAGCAAATATTATAAAAATTGTTACCAACATAAAAAAACACAAAGGTGTAGGTTTTTTGTATCATATTTTTAGTGTTTAGCCAATAATATTGGCCGATAAAAGTGTGTTAAATTGATATCAGATAAAATTTTGGGCCAATATGCATATTGCCTCCAACCTCTTCTGCCTTTGTACAAGGGCTGGTCACAGCTTAGCAAAGCAGTTATGCTGATTGACCATTAGATGTCCCCAAACTCAGATGCTTGGGATTTGTTCTGTGAGCATTATATTTTTATTAAAGTATCCAGTGGGGCATCACAATACAATTAGCCATTATATGTTAAGTCTATGACCGCATATATCAGTATCAGTTTGATACCGGGATCGGATTTTTCGAGTTGGATAATATCAGGACATCAGTTAAAAAGTCATTATCGGACAACTAATATTTTTCTATGCTCTCTGAGTCATGAACATTAGCTTCGTAAACACAGACTACTCAAGCGTTTTTAAATTTTACCTAAAATATATTCCCTGACTACTTTGTACACACTGGTTAAAATGTATAAAAAGATATTTTAAAAAGTCGCAGACCCCTGCACTACACCAACTAAATATTAGTATTACCCTGAGCTCTGGGAGAGAGGCAGGCGTCGCAACTTTTGGCATTGGGCCGGTTGATGAGCGTGCACAGGTGACATGCCCAGTCCTCTTCCTCCTTCTTTGCCACGTTTTCATTGGCTGCTTCTCCGCTGCCGACCCAGCCAATCAGGGTGTTCCTTACAGGAAGTTGACTGCAAATAACAAAAATTACAATTCAAAGACAACCTTTTATTTTCCACTGAGAAATAGATATTTTCTGAAAACAATAATTGCATACTATTATTACTACGTACAAACAAATGAGAAAAATGAAAGTAGAAATAACTTTGGGGAATTGACAAAAGGAAAAAATATCAGAACATTTTAAAAACCATAAAAAAGTGTGATAAAAATAGTTTAACACCAATTAAATCTGTGATTGTAAAAAACACTATGCATTGTAGACTATGTATGAAATATATATCTATATTTCTAATTATTTAATTAGGTTACAAACAAGTTCCGTTCCTACGCTCGCAACGTAACCCAAATTTCAGCGCAAGTCAGAATTAATCCTTTAAATACCCCCCAATTTCAAAATAACTATCTAAAAACATGCATTTTACATCGTTGTACTGTCCTCGCCAGACGGTGGCGCTGAGCCCTAGCTAGACAGCGAGCTAAGCTCCGAAATGACGATGTCAGACATCCGTGTGGTTTGCTGACTTTATTCGGCTGCTCATGACGTCAACACTTGCAGAATGAAACTAGGGCTGCAGCTATCGAATATTTTAGTAATCAAGTAATCGACTGTAAATTATATCAATTAATCGAGTAATCGGATAAAACTTTTTTTTTTAGGTAAAGAGCAATTATAACTAGGCCTGCAAGCAGGACTGAACGGGCCCTCGCAATCTAGCGCAACTCGGACGTCACGCAACTCGGACTGTGTGCAGGTCAGGGTGGTGGCAGATCCTCCTCTCTAATCATCTCATTAGAACCTAACATGCTCGAAAGTCGCCTATTTACATTCCCACACCCAAGAGATAAAAACCCCTATTGGAGAGAGTACTACAAAAAAGGAGCCACTACTGAGCTGTGCAGCCAAGCCCTTATTCAAAACCAAAATTAATCTTCTAACTCGGCCAATTCGACCAAGTGTGCCAACTATTGTGGCTCTATAAGCTCCCTGATTCTCTGAAAAAAAATATTTCCTTTAAATGGCGAACAAAGGGTCGTCACGGCAACAGACAGAGACACGTGGACATGGGCCGTAAAAAAGTATTTTAATAGGTCTTGAAACTACAATGACCAACATGAAAAGAACTGGACATGTTTTGGAAAAACGAGTGACTTTCTATCGCCACTAGTTGGCGCTGTAGGGTTGATGCAAATGACCCCTACAAGGCCCTTCAGGGTATGACTCTCAACAAGCACGGGAAGTTTGGCGCAGATATCTTGTATATCTGCCGAGTTATGACTGTTCAAAGTTTTTGGAGAGAAAAATTGTTGACAGTCATTTTCACTTTCCTGTTTGGACCCCTCCGCTTCAACGAAACTTCAATATTTTTCATCAGGCACCTGAAGACAGGTCTTAAGGTTTCCCTTATGCAGGTTTGAGGTAGATTGATTTTTTCCCTTTAGAGGAGGAGTGGGTCCCGTAAAAAAGGGCATTTCCTGTTCCCACTAGGAGGCGCCAGGCACAAATGGTAAATTTTCAATCCAGTCCTGCTCAGGCTGGTATACCTCACACACATGCCAGATTTAAAATAGATTGAACGTTGTATGAGGGAGTTATCAGTCATTTTCCGAATTCGGTGTTTTGGCGAAAAAATGGAAGAATTTGGCACCCCGCCCAGGTCAGGCCCGTGAATGAAAACACACCATTTTTATAACTTAAGATTTCATATGCCTCATAAACAGTCTCACCAATTTTGAGAATGATCAAACTAATTCCCTAGGTGCCAAGGTGTAAAATGTGCACACTGTAAATCGATAAAAAGTTCACATTCAATCCAAAATACCCGATTTCCTGTAGGATTTGGAATGTGTGTGCAAGAGACTTTTTGGAGCAGTTTTGCACAAAGTTTTGACTCTCCAAATTTCATCACTCTATGTTAGAAAAACCTAAATGGAGAGGCCTTTTTGAAAATTTCAAGGGGGCGCCACTGAGCCATTTTGTTAAATTGTTTCGTAACGTTGCAAGATTATCGAACGTTATCCAAAGCCGCATGTATGTGCACATTTTGGTGAGTTTTTATGCATATTCAAGCCTCCAAATGTAAACTCTTACTGTGAACCCATGAAAATTTCACATTCGATCCAAAATACCCGATTTCCTGTTGGATTTGGAATATGGGTGCAAGAGACTTTTTGGAGCAGTTTTGCATAAGGTATCTACTCCCCAAATTTCCTTGCTCTATGTTGAAAAAACCCAATAGGAAAGGCCTTTTTTAAAACTTCTTTCTGTCGCCACTAGTTGGCACTGTAGAGTTGATGCAAATGACCCCTACAAGAACCTTCAGGGTATGACTCTCAACAAACACGGAAAGTTTGGCGCAGATATGTTGCATATCTGCCGAGTTATGACTGTTCAAAATTTTTGGCGAGACAAATTGTTGACGGTCATTTTCACTTCCAGTTTGGACCTCTCCGCTTCAACGAAACCTCAATATTTTTCATCAGGGACCTGAACACATGTCTTGAGGCTCCCCTGAAACAGGTTTGAGGTCAATAGATTTTTTTCCCTTGGAGGAGGAGCCTGTCTCGTAAAGAAGGCCATTTCCTGTTCCCACTAGGGGGCGCCAGGCCTAATGGGTAATATTTCAATGCAGTCGTGTTCAGGCTGGGATATCTCATATACATGCTAGAAATGAAAAAGATTGAACGTTGTATCACGGAGTTTTTAATCATTTTCTGAATTTGGTATTTTGCCCAAAAATGGCCGACTTTGGGACCACGCCCAGGTCAGACCCTTGAGTGAAAACTCACCATTTTGAAAACTTAAGATCTCATATGTCTCCTGAATAGTCTGACCAATTTTGAAGACTATCCAACTATTTTCTTCAGCGACAAGGTCTCAAATGTAAATCGATAAAATTTCACATTTGATCCAAAATTTCCGGCTTCCTGTTGGGTTTGGAATATGGGTGCAAGAGACTTTTTGGAGCAGTTTTGCACAATGTATCGACTTGCCAAATTTCATCGTTCTACGTTGAAAAAACCTAATAGGAAAGGCCTTTTTGAAAATTTCAAGGGGGCGCCACTGAGCCATTTTGTTAAATTTTTTTGTAGATTATCAAAATTTACGCAAAGTTGCATGTATGTGCAAATTTTGGTGAGTTTTCGTGCATGTTCAGGCCTCCAAATGTAAACTCAAACTGTGAACCGATAAAAATTTCACATTTGATCCAAAATATCCGATTTCCTGTTGGATTTGGAATATGGGTGCAAGAGGCTTTTTTGAACAGTTAGGCATAAGGTATCTACTCCCCAAATTTCATTGCTCTACGTTGAAAACCTGAGAGGAGAGGCCTTTTTGAAAATTTTAAGGGTCAAGGGGGCGCCACTGAGCCATTTTTTGACATTTTTTCAAAACGACACAAGATTATCGAAATTTACGCAAAGCCGCACGTTTGTGCAAATTTTGGTGACTTTTCGTGCATGTTCAGGCCTCCAAATTGGCCATTTTCATTTGCCCTGAAAAAAGAAGAATAATAATAACTAGGCCTGCAAGCAGGACTGAACGGGCCCTCGCAATCTAGCGCAACTCGGACGTCACGCAACTCGGACTGTGTGCAGGTCAGGGTGGTGGCAGATCCTCCTCTCTAATCATCTCATTAGAACCTAACATGCTCGAAAGTCGCCTATTTACATTCCCACACCCAAGAGATAAAAACCCCTATTGGAGAGAGTACTACAAAAAAGGAGCCACTACTGAGCTGTGCAGCCAAGCCCTTATTCAAAACCAAAATTAATCTTCTAACTGGGCCAATTCGACCAAGTGTGCCAACTATTGTGGCTCTATAAGCTCCCTGAGTCTCTAAAAAAAAATATTTCCTTTAAATGGCGAACAAAGGGTCGTCACGGCAACAGACAGAGACACGTGGACATGGGCCGTAAAAAAGTATTTTAATAGGTCTTGAAACTACAATGACCAACATGAAAAGAACTGGACATGTTTTGGAGAAACGAGTGACTTTCTATCGCCACTAGTTGGCGCTGTAGGGTTGATGCAAATGACCCCTACAAGGCCCTTCAGGGTATGACTCTCAACAAGCACGGGAAGTTTGGCGCAGATATCTTGTATATCTGCCGAGTTATGAGTGTTCAAAGTTTTTGGAGAGAAAAATTGTTGACAGTCATTTTCACTTTCCTGTTTGGACCCCTCCGCTTCAACGAAACTTCAATATTTTTCATCAGGCACCTGAAGACAGGTCTTAAGGTTTCCCTTATGCAGGTTTGAGGTAGATTGATTTTTTCCCTTTAGAGGAGGAGTGTGTCCCGTAAAAAAGGGCATTTCCTGTTCCCACTAGGAGGCGCCAGGCACAAATGGTAAATTTTCAATCCAGTCCTGCTCAGGCTGGTATACCTCACACACATGCCAGATTTAAAATAGATTGAACGTTGTATGAGGGAGTTATCAGTCATTTTCCGAATTCGGTGTTTTGCCGAAAAAATGGAAGAATTTGGCGCCCCGCCCAGGTCAGGCCCGTGAATGAAAACACACCATTTTTATAACTTAAGATTTCATATGCCTCATGAACAGTCTCGCCAATTTTGAGAATGATCAAACTAATTCCCTAGGTGCCAAGGTGTAAAATGTGCACACTGTAAATCGATAAAAAGTTCACATTCAATCCAAAATACCCGATTTCCTGTAGGATTTGGAATGTGTGTGCAAGAGACTTTTTGGAGAAGTTTTGCACAAAGTTTTGACTCTCCAAATTTCATCACTCTATGTTAGAAAAACCTAAATGGAGAGGCCTTTTTGAAAATTTCAAGGGGGCGCCACTGAGCCATTTTCTTAAATTGTTTCGTAACGTTGCAAGATTATCGAACGTTATCCAAAGCCGCATGTATGTGCAAATTTTGGTGAGTTTTTATGCATATTCAAGCCTCCAAATGTAAACTCTTACTGTGAACCCATGAAAATTTCACATTCGATCCAAAATACCCGATTTCCTGTTGGATTTGGAATATGGGTGCAAGAGACTTTTTGGAGCAGTTTTGCATAAGGTATCTACTCCCCAAATTTCCTTGCTCTATGTTGAAAAAACCCAATAGGAAAGGCCTTTTTTAAAACTTCTTTCTGTCGCCACTAGTTGGCACTGTAGAGTTGATGCAAATGACCCCTACAAGAACCTTCAGGGTATGACTCTCAACAAACATGGAAAGTTTGGCGCAGATATGTTGCATATCTGCCGAGTTATGACTGTTCAAAATTTTTGGCGAGACAAATTGTTGACGGTCATTTTCACTTCCAGTTTGGACCTCTCCGCTTCAACGAAACCTCAATATTTTTCATCAGGGACCTGAACACATGTCTTGAGGCTCCCCTGAAACAGGTTTGAGGTCAATAGATTTTTTTCCCTTGGAGGAGGAGCCTGTCTCGTAAAGAAGGCCATTTCCTGTTCCCACTAGGGGGCGCCAGGCCTAATGGGTAATATTTCAATGCAGTCGTGTTCAGGCTGGGATATCTCATATACATGCTAGAAATGAAAAAGATTGAACGTTGTATCACGGAGTTTTTAATCATTTTCTGAATTTGGTATTTTGCCCAAAAATGGCCGACTTTGGGACCACGCCCAGGTCAGACCCTTGAGTGAAAACTCACCATTTTGAAAACTTAAGATCTCATATGTCTCCTGAATAGTCTGACCAATTTTGAAGACGATCCAACTATTTTCTTCAGCGACAAGGTCTCAAATGTAAATCGATAAAATTTCACATTTGATCCAAAATTTCCGGCTTCCTGTTGGGTTTGGAATATGGGTGCAAGAGACTTTTTGGAGCAGTTTTGCACAATGTATCGACTTGCCAAATTTCATCGTTCTACGTTGAAAAAACCTAATAGGAAAGGCCTTTTTGAAAATTTCAAGGGGGCGCCACTGAGCCATTTTGTTAAATTTTTTTGTAGATTATCAAAATTTACGCAAAGTTGCATGTATGTGCAAATTTTGGTGAGTTTTCGTGCATGTTCAGGCCTCCAAATGTAAACTCCAACTGTGAACCGATAAAAATTTCACATTTGATCCAAAATATCCGATTTCCTGTTGGATTTGGAATATGGGTGCAAGAGGCTTTTTTGAACAGTTAGGCATAAGGTATCTACTCCCCAAATTTTATCGCTCTACGTTGAAAACCTGAGAGGAGAGGCCTTTTTGAAAATTTTAAGGGTCAAGGGGGCGCCACTGAGCCATTTTTTGACATTTTTTCAAAACGACACAAGATTATCGAAATTTACGCAAAGCCGCACGTATGTGCAAATTTTGGTGACTTTTCGTGCATGTTCAGGCCTCCAAATTGGCCATTTTCATTTGCCCTGAAAAAAGAATAATAATAATAATAATAACTAGGCCTGCAAGCAGGACTGAACGGGCCCTCGCAATCTAGCGCAACTCGGACGTCACGCAACTCGGACTGTGTGCAGGTCAGGGTGGTGGCAGATGCTCCTCTCTAATCATCTCATTAGAACATAACATGCTCGAAAGTCGCCTATTTACATTCCCACACCCAAGAGATAAAAACCCCTATTGGAGAGAGTACTACAAAAAAGGAGCCACTACTGAGCTGTGCAGCCAAGCCCTTATTCAAAACCAAAATTAATCTTCTAACTGGGCCAATTCGACGAAGTGTGCCAAATATTGTGGCTATATAAGCTGCCTGAGTCTTTGAAAAAAAATATTTCCTTTAAATGGCGGATAAAGGGTCGTCACGGCAACAGACAGAGACACGTGGACATGGGCCGTAAATAAGTATTACAATAGGTCTTCAAATTACAATGACCAACCTGAAAAGAACTGGACATGTATTGGAAAAACGAGTGACTTTCTATTGCCACTAGTTGGCGCTGTAGGGTTGATGCAAATGATCTCTACAAGGCCCTTCAGGGTATGACTCTCAACAAGCACGGGAAGTTTGGCGCAGATATGTTGTATATCTGCCGAGTTATGACTGTTCAAAGTTTTTGGAGAGAAAAATTGTTGACAGTCATTTTCACTTTCCTGTTTGGACCCCTCCGCTTCAACGAAACTTCAATATTTTTCATCAGGCACCTGAAGACAGGTCTTAAGCCTTCCCTTATGCAGGTTTGAGGTCAACAGATTTTTTTTCCTTGGAGGAGGAACCTGTCTCGTAAAAAAAGGCATTTCCTGTTCTCACTAGGGGGCGCTAGGCCTAATGGGTAATATTTCAATGCACTCGTGTTAAGGGTGGGATGTCGCACATACATGCCAGATATGAAAAAGATGGAACGTTGTGTGAAGGAACTATTAGTCATTTACTGAATTTGTCATTTTGCCGAAAAAATGGCCGACTTTGGCACCCCGCCCAGGTCAGGCCCGTGAATGAAAACACACCATTTTGATAACTTAAGATTTCATATGCCTCATGAACAGTCTCGCCAATTTTGAGAATGATCAAACTAATTCCCTAGGTGCCAAGGTGTAAAATGTGCACACTGTAAATCGATAAAAATTTCACATTCAATCCAAAATACCCGATTTCCTGTTGGGTTTGGAATATGCATGCAAGAGACTTTTTGGAGCAGTTTTGTACAAGGTATCGACTCTCCGAATTTCATCCCTTTACGTTGAAAAAACCTAAATGGAGAGGCCTTTTTGAAAATTTCAAGGGGGCGCCACTGAGCCATTTTGTTACATGTTTTCGTAACGTTGCAAGATTATTGAACGTTATGCAAAGCCACATGTATGTCCAAATTTTTGTGAGTTTTCGTGCATGTTCAAGCCTCCAAATGTAAACTCCTACTGTGAACCGATAAAAATTTCACATTCGATCCAAAATACCGGATTTCCTGTTGGATTTGGAATACGGGTGCAAGAGACTTTTTGGAGCAGTTTTGCACAAGGTATCGACTCCCCAAATTTCATCACTCTATGTTAAAAAAACCTAATAGGAAACGCCTTTTTGAAAAATTCAAGGGGGCGCCACTGAGGCATTTTGTTACATTTTTTCGTAACATTGCAAGATTATCGAACGTTATCCAAAGCCGCATGTATGTGCAAATTTTTACGAGTTTTTGTGCATATTCAAGCCTCCAAATGTAAACTCCTACTGTGAACCCATGAAAATTTCACATTCGATCCAAAATACCCGATTTCCTGTTGGATTTGGAATACGGGTGCAAGAGACTTTTTGGAGCAGTTTTGCATAAGGTATCTACTCCCCAAATTTCCTTGCTCTATGTTGAAAAAACCCAATAGGAAAGGCCTTTTTTAAAACTTCTTTCTGTCGCCACTAGTTGGCACTGTAGAGTTGATGCAAATGACCCCTACAAGAACCTTCAGGGTATGACTCTCAACAAACACGGAAAGTTTGGCGCAGATATGTTGTATATCTGCCGAGTTATGACTGTTCAAAGTTTTTTGCGTGACAAATTGTTGACGTTCATTTTCACTTTCCTGTTTGGACCCCTCCGCCTCAACGAAACCTCAATATTTTTCATCAGGCACCTGAACACAGGTCTTAAGGCTCCCCTGATGCAGGTTTGAGGTCAACAGATTTTTTTCCCTTGGAGGAGGAACCTGTCTCGTAAAAAAAGGCATTTCCTGTTCTCACTAGGGGGCGCTAGACCTAATGGGTAATATTTCAATGCACTCGTGTTAAGGGTGGGATACCACACATACATGCCAAATATGAAAAAGATTGAACGTTGTGTCAAGGAACTATTAGTCATTTACTGAATTTGTCATTTTGCCGAAAAAATGGTCGACTTTGGCACCACGCCCAGGTCAGACCCGTGAATGAAAACACACCATTTTCAAAACTTAAGATTTCATATGTCTCCTGAACAGTCTCACCAATTTTGAAGATGATCCAACTAACTCCCTCGGCGAAAAGGTCTCAAATGTGCACCCTGTGAATCGATAAAAATTTCATATTTGATCCAAAATAACCGATTTCCTGTTGGGTTTGGAATATGCGTGTAAATGCTTTTTTGGAGCGGTTTTGGACAAGGTATAGACCCCCCAAATTTCATTGCTCTACGCTGACATACCCTAATGTTATAGGCCAATTTTAAAATTTCAAGGGGGCGCCACTGAGCCATTTTGTTATATTTTTTTGCAACGTTGCAAAATTATCGAAATTTACAATTTTCCGGACGTATGTGCAAATTTTGGTGACTTTTCGTGCATGTTCAGGCCTCCAAATTGGCCGTTTTCATTTGCCCTGAAAAAAAAAAAAAAAAAAAAAAAAAAAAAAAAAATAATCCTTTGCAAAACAATAGGGCCTTCGCACGTCTAGTGCTCGGGCCCTAATAACTAGGCCTGCAAGCAGGACTGAACGGGCCCTCGCAATCTAGCGCAACTCGGACGCCACGCAACTCGGACTGTGTGCAGGTCAGGGTGGTGGCAGATCCTCCTCTCTAATCATCTCATTAGAACCTAACATGCTCGAAAGTCGCCTAATTACATTCCCACACCCAAGAGATAAAAACCCCTATTGGAGAGAGTACTACAAAAAAGGAGCCACTACTGAGCTGTGCAGCCAAGCCCTTATTCAAAACCAAAATTAATCTTCTAACTTGGCCAATTCGACCAAGTGTGCCAAATATTGTGGCTCTATAAGCTGCCTGAGTCTCTGAAAAAAAATATTTCCTTTAAATGGCGAACAAAGGGTCGTCACGGCAACAGACAGAGACACGTGGACATGGGCCGTAAAAAAGTATTTTAATAGGTCTTGAAACTACAATGACCAACATGAAAAGAACTGGACATGTTTTGGAAAAACGAGTGACTTCCTATCGCCACTAGTTGGCGCTGTAGGGTTGATGCAAATGACCCCTACAAGTTCCTTCAGGGTATGACTCTCAACAAGCACGGGAAGTTTGGCGCAGATATGTTCTATATCTGCCGAGTTATGATTGTTCAAAGTTTTTGGAGAGAAAAATTGTTGACAGTCATTTTCACTTTCCTGTTTGGACCCCTCCGCTTCAACGAAACTTCAATATTTTTCATCAGGCACCTGAAGACAGGTCTTAAGGCTTCCCTTATGCAGGTTTGAGGTAGATTGGTTTTTTCCCTTTAGAGGAGGAGTGTGTCCCGTAAAAAAGGGCATTTCCTGTTTCCACTAGGAGGCGCCAGGCACAAATGGTAAATTTTCAATCCAGTCCTGCTCAGGCTGGTATACCTCACACACATGCCAGATTTAAAATAGATTTAACATTGTATGAGGGTGTTATCAGTCATTTTCCGAATTTGGTGTTTTGGCGAAAAAATGGAAGAATTTGGCGCCCCGCCCAGGTCAGGCCCGTGAATGATAACACACCATTTTTATAACTTAAGATTTCATATGCCTCATGAACAGTCTCGCCAATTTTGAGAATGATCAAACTAATTCCCTAGGTGCCAAGGTGTAAAATGTGCACACTGTAAATCGATAAAAAGTTCACATTCAATCCAAAATACCCGATTTCCTGTAGGATTTGGAATGTGTGTGCAAGAGACTTTTTGGAGCAGTTTTGCACAAAGTTTTGACTCTCCAAATTTCATCACTCTATGTTAGAAAAACCTAAATGGAGAGGCCTTTTTGAAAATTTCAAGGGGGCGCCACTGAGCCATTTTCTTAAATTGTTTCGTAACGTTGCAAGATTATCGAACGTTATCCAAAGCCGCATGTATGTGCAAATTTTGGTGAGTTTTTATGCATATTCAAGCCTCCAAATGTAAACTCTTACTGTGAACCCATGAAAATTTCACATTCGATCCAAAATACCCGATTTCCTGTTGGATTTGGAATATGGGTGCAAGAGACTTTTTGGAGCAGTTTTGCATAAGGTATCTACTCCCCAAATTTCCTTGCTCTATGTTGAAAAAACCCAATAGGAAAGGCCTTTTTTAAAACTTCTTTCTGTCGCCACTAGTTGGCACTGTAGAGTTGATGCAAATGACCCCTACAAGAACCTTCAGGGTATGACTCTCAACAAACACGGAAAGTTTGGCGCAGATATGTTGCATATCTGCCGAGTTATGACTGTTCAAAATTTTTGGCGAGACAAATTGTTGACGGTCATTTTCACTTCCAGTTTGGACCTCTCCGCTTCAACGAAACCTCAATATTTTTCATCAGGGACCTGAACACATGTCTTGAGGCTCCCCTGAAACAGGTTTGAGGTCAATAGATTTTTTTCCCTTGGAGGAGGAGCCTGTCTCGTAAAGAAGGCCATTTCCTGTTCCCACTAGGGGGCGCCAGGCCTAATGGGTAATATTTCAATGCAGTCGTGTTCAGGCTGGGATATCTCATATACATGCTAGAAATGAAAAAGATTGAACGTTGTATCACGGAGTTTTTAATCATTTTCTAAATTTGGTATTTTGCCCAAAAATGGCCGACTTTGGGACCACGCCCAGGTCAGACCCTTGAGTGAAAACTCACCATTTTGAAAACTTAAGATCTCATATGTCTCCTGAATAGTCTGACCAATTTTGAAGACTATCCAACTATTTTCTTCAGCGACAAGGTCTCAAATGTAAATCGATAAAATTTCACATTTGATCCAAAATTTCCGGCTTCCTGTTGGGTTTGGAATATGGGTGCAAGAGACTTTTTGGAGCAGTTTTGCACAATGTATCGACTTGCCAAATTTCATCGTTCTACGTTGAAAAAACCTAATAGGAAAGGCCTTTTTGAAAATTTCAAGGGGGCGCCACTGAGCCATTTTGTTAAATTTTTTTGTAGATTATCAAAATTTACGCAAAGTTGCATGTATGTGCAAATTTTGGTGAGTTTTCGTGCATGTTCAGGCCTCCAAATGTAAACTCAAACTGTGAACCGATAAAAATTTCACATTTGATCCAAAATATCCGATTTCCTGTTGGATTTGGAATATGGGTGCAAGAGGCTTTTTTGAACAGTTAGGCATAAGGTATCTACTCCCCAAATTTCATTGCTCTACGTTGAAAACCTGAGAGGAGAGGCCTTTTTGAAAATTTTAAGGGTCAAGGGGGCGCCACTGAGCCATTTTTTGACATTTTTTCAAAACGACACAAGATTATCGAAATTTACGCAAAGCCGCACGTTTGTGCAAATTTTGGTGACTTTTCGTGCATGTTCAGGCCTCCAAATTGGCCATTTTCATTTGCCCTGAAAAAAGAATAATAATAATAATAATAAAGATATCCAGGCAGATATATTGCATGTCTGAATGTTCAGAATTAGTGGGGAGAGAAAATGGCGACGGTCATGATGACTTTCTTATCGGACCCCTCTGCTTTAACAAAACAAAAGTGTTTATTAGGCACCTGAACACGGTCATTATGACTTTCCTATTGGACCCCTCTGCTTTAAGGAAAAAAAAGTCTTACCGGAGTATAAGTCGCATTTGTGGGTGAAATTTACTTGATAAAATCCAACACATAGAACAGATATGTGATCTTGAAAGGCAATTTAATATAAAGATACAATAGAGAACAACATGCTGAATAAATGTACAGTGTACAGTGCATAAACAACGAAATGCGAATATACTGTCCTCACCAGGACGCTACCGCTCGGTCCTGGCTATAGACAGCGAACTCCAAAAAGACAATTCTGGATGTCCGCATAATTTGTTGAATCAATTTGGTCCTCGATAGCAAACAGGTTCACATCACCGTAAATAAATGATAATTACGTACTATTACAGCAATAATGTAACAGATTAGCATGCGTTCGCTAGCATTAGCACACCATTCAAACAACCACACAACTGGCTGTAAGTGTCCGCTCGCGGGTGGAAAACACACAACAACAGAAAAGATGATACACGCAGGCGTTGCCTCTGTAGAGATATTTTAAAGGCATAAACAATGAACGTAGGTTCGCAGCCGTCTTTCTCTCTTGCTAACTCGCCCACTCACTCGCTCGCTCACTCACTCACTCACTCACTCACTCACTCACTCACTCACTCACTCACTCACTCACTCACTCACTCACTCACTCACTCACTCACTCACTCACTCACTCACTCACTCACTCACTCACTCACTCACTCACTCAGAGCTATGTGGCTGTCAGTCTTCTTCTGGTGTGCGAGCGCTTATTCACGTAAACAAGTGCGAGTGCGCTCCCAGGTGGGCGTGAAAGCGCCACAAACTAAATGCATCCATTTCAATATAAAAAAGTCAATTATACAATTGAACATACATTGCCAAAGGCAGAACGCGAACGTGGCCATAGCTATTAACAGTTATTCAGATAACTATAGCATGCTAACAAGTTTACAAAACCATCAGTCCAAAACACCAAAATAACACGGGAAATTATATCATAATGTGTTAATAATTTCACTCACCAGGGGGCACCAGGCCTAATGGTTTTGTAAACCTGTTAGCATGCTATAGTAATCTGAATAACTGTTAATAGCTATGGCCACGTTCGCGTTCTGCCTTTGGCAATGTATGTTCAATTGTATAATTGACTTTTTTATATTGAAATGGATGCATTTAGTTTGTGGCGCTTTCACGCCCAACTGGGAGCGCACTCGTTATTATTATTTTTTCATGGCAAATGAAAATGGCCATAGCTATTAAGAGTTATTCAGATAACTATAGCATGCTAACAAGTTTACAAAACCATTAGTCCAAAACACCTAAATAACATGGGAAATGTTATCATAATGTGTTAATAATTTCACACATAAGTCACTGCTGAGTATAAGTCGCACCCCAAACCAAAATATGAAGAAAAAAAAACACAACTTATAGTCGGAAAAATACAGTAGTCTTTTACTGAATTGTATTGTCAAAAATAAGACACATTTGCTCCCCTGCCCAGGAAAGGGCCGTGAATGAAATGTCACCATTTTGATAACCTAACATCTCATATGTGTCATGAACATTCATTCATTCATTCATTTTCCATGCCGCTTTTCCTCACGAGGGTCGCGGAGGTGCTGGAGCCTATCCCAGCTAACTCGGGGCAGTAGGCAGGGGACACCCTGAACTGGTTGCCAGCCAATTGCAGGGCACAAGGAGACATACAACCATTCACGCGCACACTCATACCTACGGACAATTTAGAGTGCTCAATCAGCCTACCATGCATGTTTTTGGGATGTCTGACCAATTTTGAGAAGCATTCAACTTACTGCTTCGGCGTAATGGTCTCAAACGTGCATGCAGGTTTTTGACAAAAATGCAAGATTCAATCCATAATACCCGATTTCCTGTTGGGTTTGGAATATGGGTGCAAGAGACTTTTTGGAGCAGTTTTGCACAACGTATCCACTCCCCAAATTTCATCACTCTACGTCGAAAAAAACTAATAGGACAGGCCTTTTTTAAAAATTGAAGGGGGCGCCACTGAGCCATTTTATTACATCTTTTGGCAATGTTGCTAAATTCATGAAATCTACATGAAGCCACATGTATGTGCACATTTTGGTGAGTTTTCGAGCATGTTCAGACCTTGAAATTTGCCATTTTGAGAGAAAATGCCGAGGGTCTTTTCACTTTCCTGTTTCGATACTGCAACATCAACGAAAACTCAATATTTTTCATCAGATACCTAAAGACATGTCTTAAGGCTCTCCTGATGCAGGTTTGAGATCAATTGATGTTTTTCACCAGGAGGAGGAGCCTTTTTCGTAAAAAAGGGTGTTTCCTCTTCCCACAAGGGGGCGCCAGGCCTAATGGAAAATATTTCAATGCAGTCGTGTTCAGGTTAAGACACCTTACATGCATGCCAAATATGAAAAAGATTGGACCTTGTATCAGGAAGTTATTAATCATTTACTGAAATTGGCGCGTTGCCAAAAAAACACCTGACTTTGGTACCCCGCCCAGGTCAGGCCCGTGGACGAAAACTCACCATTTTCACAACTTAGTATCTCATATGTCTCATGAACACTTACACCAATTTTGAGGAAGATCCAACGTACTGGCTCGGCGCAACGGTCTGAAACGTGCATGCTGGTTTTCGCCCAAAATGCTATGTTTTTCAACATTCAATCCAGAATATCCCATTTCCTGTTGGGTTTGGAATATGGGTGCTTTAGACTTTTTGAAGCGGTTCTGGACAACGTATCCACTCCCCAAATTTCATCGCCCTACGTTGAAATACATCAAAGCAAAGGGCATTTTGAAAATTGCAAGGGGGCGCCACTGAGCCATTTTTTTATTTTTTTTGTAAACGTTGCCAAATTGTCGAAATTTTCGCGAAGCCGGATGTATGTGCAAATTTTGGTGAGTTTTTGAGCATGTTCAGGCCTTCAAATTGGCCATTTTCATTTGCCATGAAAAAAAAATAATAATAACTAGGCCTGCAAGCAGGACTGAACGGGCCCTCGCAATCTAGCGCAACTCGGACGTCACGCAACTCGGACTGTGTGCAGGTCAGGGTGGTGGCAGATCCTCCTCTCTAATCATCTCATTAGAACCTAACATGCTCGAAAGTCGCCTATTTACATTCCCACACCCAAGAGATAAAAACCCCTATTGGAGAGAGTACTACAAAAAAGGAGCCACTACTGAGCTGTGCAGCCAAGCCCTTATTCAAAACCAAAATTAATCTTCTAACTGGGCCAATTCGACCAAGTGTGCCAACTATTGTGGCTCTATAAGCTCCCTGAGTCTCTGAAAAAAAATATTTCCTTTAAATGGCGAACAAAGGGTCGTCACGGCAACAGACAGAGACACGTGGACATGGGCCGTAAAAAAGTATTTTAATAGGTCTTGAAACTACAATGACCAACATGAAAACAACCGGACATGTTTTGGAAAAACGAGTGACTTTCTATCGCCACTAGTTGGCGCTGTAGGGTTGATGCAAATGACCCCTACAAGGCCCTTCAGGGTATGACTCTCAACAAGCACGGGAGGTTTGGCGCAGATATCTTGTATATCTGCCGAGTTATGACTGTTCAAAGTTTTTGGAGAGAAAAATTGTTGACAGTCATTTTCACTTTCCTGTTTGGACCCCTCCGCTTCAACGAAACTTCAATATTTTTCATCAGGCACCTGAAGACAGGTCTTAAGGTTTCCCTTATGCAGGTTTGAGGTAGATTGATTTTTTCCCTTTAGAAGAGGAGTGTGTCCCGTAAAAAAGGGCATTTCCTGTTCCCACTAGGAGGCGCCAGGCACAAATGGTACATTTTCAATCCAGTCCTGCTCAGGCTGGTATACCTCACACACATGCCAGATTTAAAATAGATTGAACGTTGTATGAGGGAGTTATCAGTCATTTTCCGAATTCGGTGTTTTGGCGAAAAAATGGAAGAATTTGGCGCCCCGCCCAGGTCAGGTCCGTGAATGAAAACACACCATTTTTATAACTTAAGATTTCATATGCCTCATGAACAGTCTCCCCAATTTTGAGAATGATCAAACTAATTCCCTAGGTGCCAAGGTGTAAAATGTGCACACTGTAAATCGATAAAAAGTTCACATTCAATCCAAAATACCCGATTTCCTGTAGGATTTGGAATGTGTGTGCAAGAGACTTTTTGGAGCAGTTTTGCACAAAGTTTTGACTCTCCAAATTTCATCACTCTATGTTAGAAAAACCTAAATGGAGAGGCCTTTTTGAAAATTTCAAGGGGGCGCCACTGAGCCATTTTGTTAAATTGTTTCGTAACGTTGCAAGATTATCGAACGTTATCCAAAGCCGCATGTATGTGCAAATTTTGGTGAGTTTTTATGCATATTCAAGCCTCCAAATGTAAACTCTTACTGTGAACCCATGAAAATTTCACATTCGATCCAAAATACCCGATTTCCTGTTGGATTTGGAATATGGGTGCAAGAGACTTTTTGGAGCAGTTTTGCATAAGGTATCTACTCCCCAAATTTCCTTGCTCTATGTTGAAAAAACCCAATAGGAAAGGCCTTTTTTAAAACTTCTTTCTGTCGCCACTAGTTGGCACTGTAGAGTTGATGCAAATGACCCCTACAAGAACCTTCAGGGTATGACTCTCAACAAACACGGAAAGTTTGGCGCAGATATGTTGCATATCTGCCGAGTTATGACTGTTCAAAATTTTTGGCGAGACAAATTGTTGACGGTCATTTTCACTTCCAGTTTGGACCTCTCCGCTTCAACGAACCTCAATATTTTTCATCAGGGACCTGAACACATGTCTTGAGGCTCCCCTGAAACAGGTTTGAGGTCAATAGATTTTTTTCCCTTGGAGGAGGAGCCTGTCTCGTAAAGAAGGCCATTTCCTGTTCCCACTAGGGGGCGCCAGGCCTAATGGGTAATATTTCAATGCAGTCGTGTTCAGGCTGGGATATCTCATATACATGCTAGAAATGAAAAAGATTGAACGTTGTATCACTGAGTTTTTAATCATTTTCTGAATTTGGTATTTTGCCCAAAAATGGCCGACTTTGGGACCACGCCCAGGTCAGGCCCGTGAATGAAAACACACCATTTTGATAACTTAAGATTTCATATGCCTCATGAACAGTCTCGCCAATTTTGAGAATGATCAAACTAATTCCCTAGGTGCCAAGGTGTAAAATGTGCACACTGTAAATCGATAAAAAGTTCACATTCAATCCAAAATACCTGATTTCCTGTTGGGTTTGGAATACGCATGCAAGAGACTTTTTGGAGCAGTTTTGTACAAGGTATCGACTCTCCGAATTTCATCCCTCTATGTTGAAAAAACCTAAATGGAGAGGCCTTTTTGAAAATTTCAAGGGGGCGCCACTGAGCCATTTTGTTACATGTTTTTGTAACGTTGCAAGATTATTGAACGTTATCCAAAGCCACATGTATGTCCAAATTTTTGTGAGTTTTCGTGCATGTTCAAGCCTCCAAATGTAAACTCCTACTGTGAACCGATAAAAATTTCACATTCGATCCAAAATACCCGATTTCCTGTTGGATTTGGAATACGGGTGTAAGAGACTTTTTGGAGCAGTTTTGCACAAGGTATCGACTCCCCAAATTTCATCACTCTATGTTAAAAAAACCTAATAGGAAACACCTTATTGAAAAATTCAAGGGGGCGCCACTGAGGCATTTTGTTATATTTTTTCGTAACATTGCAAGATTATTGAACGTTATCCAAAGCCGTATGTATGTGCAAATTTTTACGAGTTTTTGTGCATATTCAAGCCTCCAAATGTAAACTCCTACTGTGAACCCATGAAAATTTCACATTCGATCCAAAATACCCGATTTCCTGTTGGATTTGGAATATGGGTGCAAGAGACTTTTTGGAGCAGTTTTGCATAAGGTATCTACTCCCCAAATTTCCTTGCTCTATGTTGAAAAAACCCAATAGGAAAGGCCTTTTTTAAAACTTCTTTCTGTCGCCACTAGTTGGCACTGTAGAGTTGATGCAAATGACCCCTACAAGAACCTTCAGGGTATGACTCTCAACAAACACGGGAAGTTTGGCGCAGATATGTTGCATATCTGCCGAGTTATGACTGTTCAAAGCTTTTTGCGTGACAAATTGTTTACGTTCATTTTCACTTTCCTGTTTGGACCCCTCCGCCTCAACGAAACCTCAGTATTTTTCATCAGGCACCTGAACACAGGTCTTAAGGCTCCCCTGATGCAGGTTTGAGGTCAACAGATTTTTTTCCCTTGGAGGAGGAACCTGTCTCGTAAAAAAAGGCATTTCCTGTTCTCACTAGGGGGCGCTAGACCTAATGGGTAATATTTCAATGCACTCGTGTTAAGGGTGGGATACCACACATACATGCCAAATATGAAAAAGATTGAACGTTGTGTCAAGGAACTATTAGTCATTTACTGAATTTGTCATTTTGCCGAAAAAATGGCCGACTTTGGCACCACGCCCAGGTCAGACCCGTGAATGAAAACGCACCATTTTCAAAACTTAAGATTTCATATGTCTCCTGAATAGTCTCACCAATTTTCAAGATGATCCAACCAACTCCCTCGGCGAAAAGGTCTCAAATGTGCACCCTGTAAATCGACAAAAATTTCATATTTGACCCAAAATAACCGATTTCCTGTTGGGTTTGGAATATGGGTGTAAATGCTTTTTTGGAGCGGTTTTGGACAAGGTATAGACCCCCCAAATTTCATTGCTCTACGCTGAAAGACCCTAATGTTATAGGCCAATTTTAAAATTTCAAGGGGGCGCCACTGAGCCATTTTGTTATATTTTTTTGCAACGTTGCAAAATTATCGAAATTTACAATTTTCCGGACGTATGTGCAAATTTTGGTGACTTTTCGTGCATGTTCAGGCCTCCAAATTGGCCGTTTTCATTTGCCCTGAAAAAAAATAAAAAAAAAAAAAATAATAATAATCCTTTGCAAAACAATAGGGCCTTCGCACGCTTAGTGCTCGGGCCCTAATAATTAAGGCTCCGCTGATTCAGGTTTGAGGTCAATTGATTTTTGTCCCTGAGAAGCAGGAGCCTTTTTATTTAATGAAAAGGGTGTTTCCTGTTCCCACTAGGGGGGGCCAGGCGTAATGGGTAATATTTCAATAAAGTCATGTGCAGGCTGAAATACTTCACATTCATGCCAAATGTGAAAAAGATTGCACCTTCAATCAGGAAGTTATGACCGTATTTTTGGGACTACAAGTCGCACCTGAGTATAAGTCGCACGAGCCATAAAATGCCCAACAACAGCGGTCTCAAACCGACTCCACAAAGGGCCGCAGTGGGTCCTGGTTTTTGTTCCAACAGATCCAGCACAAACAGTTCAACCAATGAGGTTTCTACTAACATAAGCAGCACCTGATTGCAATCAACTGATTACACTTGTAAGAAACCAGATTGGTGAAAAGATATTTGTCTCGTTTGGTTGGAATGAAATCCAGTACCCCCTGCGGCCCTTTGAGGACCGGTTTGAGACCACTGCCCAACAAAGAGAAAAAAAACATATATAGGTCGCACCGGAGTATAAGTCGCATTTTTGGGGGAAATTTACTTGATAAAATCCAACACATAGAACACATATGTCATCTTGAAAGGCAATTTAATATAAAAATACAACAGAGAACAACATGCTGAATAAATGTACAGTGTACAGTGCATAAACAACGAAATGCGAATATACTGTCCTCACCAGGACGCTACCGCTCGGTCCTGGCTATATACAGCGAACTCCAAAAAGACAATGCTGGACGTCCGCAAAATTTGTTTAACCGATTTGGTCCTCGATAGCAAACAGGTTCACATCAACGTAAATAAATGATAATTAGGTACTATTACAGCAATAACGTAACAGATTCGCATGCGTTCGCTAGCATTAGCACACCATTCAAACAACCACACAACTGGCTGTAGGTGTCCGCTCGCGGGTGGAAAAGACACAACAACAACAGAAAAGATGATACACGCAGGCGTTGCCTCTGTAGAGATATTTTATAAGCATAAACAATGAACGCAGGTTCGCAGCCGTCTTTCCCTCTCGCTAACTCGCCCACTCACTCACTCACTCACTCACTCACTCACTCACTCACTCACTCACTCACTCACTCACTCACTCACTCACTCACTCACTCACTCACTCACTCACTCACTCACTCAGAGCTACGTAGCTGTCTGTCTTCTTCTGGTGTGCGAGCGCTCTTCTTCACGTAAACAAGTGAGAGTGCGCTCCCAGGTGGGCGTAAAAGCGCCACAAACTAAATGCATCCATTTCAATATAAAAAAGTAAATTATACAATTGAACATACATTGCCAAAGGCAGAACGCGAACGTGGCCATAGCTATTAAGAGCTATTCAGATAACTATAGCATGCTAACAAGTTTACAAAACCATTAGTCCAAAACACCAAAATAACATGGGAAATTTTATCATAATGTGTTAATAATTTCACAAATAAGTCGCTGCTGAGTATAAGTCGCACCCCAAACCAAAATATGAAAAAAACGCAACTTATAGTCTGAAAAATACAGTAGTCATTTACTGAATTGTATTGTCAAAAATAAGACACATTTGCTCCCCTGGCCAGGAAAGGGCCGTGAATGAAATGTCACCATTTTGATAACCTAACATCTCATATGTGTCATGAATAGTCTGACCAATTTTGAGGAGCATTCAACTTACTGCCTCGGCGTAATGGTGTCAAACGTGCATGCTGGTTTTAGACAAAAATGCCATGTTGTGCAAGATTCAATCCCTAATACCCGATTTCCTGTTGGGTTTGGAATATGGGTACAAGAGACTTTTTGGAGCAGTTTTGCACAACGTATCCACTCCCCAAATTTCATCACTCTACGTCGAAAAAAACTAATAGGACAGGCCTTTTTTAAAAATTGAAGGGGGCGCCACTGAGCCATTTTATTACATCTTTTGGCAATGTTGCTAAATTCATGAAATTTACATGAAGCCGCATGTATGTGCAAATTTAGGTGAGTTTTCGAGCATGTTCAGACCTCGAAATTGGCCATTTTGTGACAAAATGCCGAGGGTCTTTTCACTTTCCTGTTTGGGTACTGCTACATCAACGAAAACTCAATATTTTTCATCAGATACCTAAAGACATGTCTTAAGGCTCCCCTGATGCAGGTTTGAGGTCAATTGATGTTTTTCACCAGGAGGAGGAGCCTTTCTCGTAAAAAAGGGTGTTTCCTCTTCCCACAAGGGGGCGCCAGGCCTAATGGAAAATATTTCAATGCAGTCGTGTTCAGGTTAAGACACCTTACACGCATGCCAAATATGAAAAAGATTGGACCTTGTATCAGGAAGTTATTAATCATTTACTGAAATTGGCGCGTTGCCAAAAAAACACCCGACTTTGGTACCCCGCCCAGGTTAGGCCCGTGGACGAAAACTCACCATTTTCACAACTTAATATCTCATATGTCTCATGAAGACGTACACCGATTTTGAGGAAGATCCAACGTACTGGCTCGGCGCAATGGTCTGAAACGTGCATGCTGGTTTTCGCCCAAAATGCTATGTTTTTCAACATTCAATCCAAAATATCCGATTTCCTGTTGGGTTTGGAATATGGGTGCTGCAGACTTTTTGAAGCGTCTCTGGACAACGTATCCACTCCCCAAATTTCATAGCTCTACGTTGAAAAACATCAAAGCAAAGGGCATTTTTAAAATTTCAAGGGGGCGCCACTGAGCCATTTTTTGATTTTTTTTAAAAACGTTGCTAAATTTTCGAAATTTTCGCGAAGCCGGATGTATGTGCAAATTTTGGTGAGTTTTTGAGCATGTTCAGGCCTTCAAATTGGCCATTTTCATTTGCCATGAAAAAATAATAATAAATATATTGCATGTCTGAATGTTCAGAATTAGTGGGGAGAGAAAATGGCGACGGTCATGATGACTTTCTTATCGGACCCCTCTGCTTTAACAAAACAAAAGTGTTTATTAGGCACCTGAACACGGTCATTATGACTTTCCTATTGGACCCCTCTGCTTTAAGGAAACAAAAGTCTTACCGGAGTATAAGTCGCATTTGTGGGTGAAATTTACTTGATAAAATCCAACACATAGAACAGATATGTCATCTTGAAAGGCAATTTAATATAAAGATACAATAGAGAACAACATGCTGAATAAATGTACAGTGTACAGTGCATAAACAACGAAATGCGAATATACTGTCCTCACCAGGACGCTACCGCTCGGTCCTGGCTATAGACAGCGAACTCCAAAAAGACAATTCTGGATGTCCGCATAATTTGTTGAATCAATTTGGTCCTCGATAGCAAACAGGTTCACATCACCGTAAATAAATGATAATTACGTACTATTACAGCAATAATGTAACAGATTAGCATGCGTTCGCTAGCATTAGCACACCATTCAAACAACCACACAACTGGCTGTAAGTGTCCGCTCGCGGGTGGAAAACACACAACAACAGAAAAGATGATACACGCAGGCGTTGCCTCTGTAGAGATATTTTAAAGGCATAAACAATGAACGAAGGTTCGCAGCCGTCTTTCTCTCTCGCTAACTAGTCCACTCACTCACTCACTCACTCACTCACTCACTCACTCACTCACTCACTCACTCACTCACTCACTCACTCACTCACTCACTCACTCACTCACTCACTCACTCACTCACTCACTCACTCACTCACTCACTCACTCAGAGCTACGTGGCTGTCTGTCTTCTTCTGGTGTGCGAGCGCTTATTCACGTAAACAAGTGCGAGTGCGCTCCCAGGTGGGCGTGAAAGCGCCACAAACTAAATGCATCCATTTCAATATAAAAAAGTCAATTATACAATTGAACATACATTGCCAAAGGCAGAACGCGAACGTGGCCATAGCTATTAACAGTTATTCAGATAACTATAGCATGCTAACAAGTTTACAAAACCATCAGTCCAAAACACCAAAATAACACGGGAAATTATATCATAATGTGTTAATAATTTCACTCACCAGGGGGCACCAGGCCTAATGGTTTTGTAAACCTGTTAGCATGCTATAGTAATCTGAATAACTGTTAATAGCTATGGCCACGTTCGCGTTCTGCCTTTGGCAATGTATGTTCAATTGTATAATTGACTTTTTTATATTGAAATGGATGCATTTAGTTTGTGGCGCTTTCACGCCCAACTGGGAGCGCACTCGTTATTATTATTTTTTCATGGCAAATGAAAATGGCCATAGCTATTAAGAGTTATTCAGATAACTATAGCATGCTAACAAGTTTACAAAACCATTAGTCCAAAACACCTAAATAACATGGGAAATGTTATCATAATGTGTTAATAATTTCACACATAAGTCACTGCTGAGTATAAGTCGCACCCCAAACCAAAATATGAAGAAAAAAAAACACGATTTATAGTCGGAAAAATACAGTAGTCTTTTACTGAATTGTATTGTCAAAAATAAGACACATTTGCTCCCCTGCCCAGTGTCACATTCTGTTGCTGGTTAGATTTTGTTTTCCATTACAGAGCCGGCGGTGTGGGCGTTCCCATCATCGCACCTGCGGCTAATTCCAGCAACTCAACAGTTGTATATAACGCCGGCGACCCAAGCCAACGTTGCCGAGATATTTGCTTGCTGTTTGCCATTCTATACCAGTACTTTCGAGGCTCATTGGATTTGCTAGTTTATGCGTCAGCTGTTTTTTCGTTTGGTGATTCCTCTACCTTGTGCAGGTATTGAGTGTGATTACTTTTGTTATCTTGTTGGCTCGCTGCCCACCGCTTAGTTTAGTGTTATTTGATCCCCGTCGACCTCTTGTCACGGACTCCTTTTGTTATTCTCCCTTTTTCCGCGATCGCGTGTTTTTTAGTTGTATTAAAAACCCCTTTTACTATTCCCTCTGTCTCTTGTCTGCTCTTTGGTCCAATCTTGTTTTCCGCGTTCGCGGATCGTAACACCCAGGAAAGGGCCGTGAATGAAATGTCACCATTTTGATAACCTAACATCTCATATGTGTCATGAACATTCATTCATTCATTCATTTTCCATGCCGCTTTTCCTCACGAGGGTCGCGGAGGTGCTGGAGCCTATCCCAGCTAACTCGGGGCAGTAGGCAGGGGACACCCTGAACTGGTTGCCAGCCAATTGCAGGGCACAAGGAGACATACAACCATTCACGCGCACACTCATACCTACGGACAATTTAGAGTGCTCAATCAGCCTACCATGCATGTTTTTGGGATGTCTGACCAATTTTGAGAAGCATTCAACTTACTGCTTCGGCGTAATGGTCTCAAACGTGCATGCAGGTTTTTGACAAAAATGCAAGATTCAATCCATAATACCCGATTTCCTGTTGGGTTTGGAATATGGGTGCAAGAGACTTTTTGGAGCAGTTTTGCACAACGTATCCACTCCCCAAATTTCATCACTCTACGTCGAAAAAAACTAATAGGACAGGCCTTTTTTAAAAATTGAAGGGGGCGCCACTGAGCCATTTTATTACATCTTTTGGCAATGTTGCTAAATTCATGAAATCTACATGAAGCCACATGTATGTGCACATTTTGGTGAGTTTTCGAGCATGTTCAGACCTTGAAATTTGCCATTTTGAGAGAAAATGCCGAGGGTCTTTTCACTTTCCTGTTTGGATACTGCAACATCAACGAAAACTCAATATTTTTCATCAGATACCTAAAGACATGTCTTAAGGCTCCCCTGATGCAGGTTTGAGATCAATTGATGTTTTTCACCAGGAGGAGGAGCCTTTTTCGTAAAAAAGGGTGTTTCCTCTTCCCACAAGGGGGCGCCAGGCCTAATGGAAAATATTTCAATGCAGTCGTGTTCAGGTTAAGACACCTTACATGCATGCCAAATATGAAAAAGATTGGACCTTGTATCAGGAAGTTATTAATCATTTACTGAAATTGGCGCGTTGCCAAAAAAACACCCGACTTTGGTACCCCGCCCAGGTCAGGCCCGTGGACGAAAACTCACCATTTTCACAACTTAGTATCTCATATGTCTCATGAACACTTACACCAATTTTGAGGAAGATCCAACGTACTGGCTCGGCGCAACGGTCTGAAACGTGCATGCTGGTTTTCGCCCAAAATGCTATGTTTTTCAACATTCAATCCAGAATATCCCATTTCCTGTTGGGTTTGGAATATGGGTGCTTTAGACTTTTTGAAGCGGTTCTGGACAATGTATCCACTCCCCAAATTTCATCGCCCTACGTTGAAATACATCAAAGCAAAGGGCATTTTGAAAATTGCAAGGGGGCGCCACTGAGCCATTTTTTAATTTTTTTTGTAAACGTTGCCAAATTGTCGAAATTTTCGCGAAGCCGGATGTATGTGCAAATTTTGGTGAGTTTTTGAGCATGTTCAGGCCTTCAAATTGGCCATTTTCATTTGCCATGAAAAAATAATAATAATAATCCTTCGAAGAACAATAGGGCCTCGCACGCTGAGAGTGCTCGGGCCCTAATAATAATAATAATCCTTTGCAAAACAATAGGGCCTTCGCACGTCTAGTGCTCGGGCCCTAATAATAACTAGGCCTGCAAGCAGGACTGAACGGGCCCTCGCAATCTCGCGCAACTCGGACGTCACGCAACTCGGACTGTGTGCAGGTCAGGGTGGTGGCAGATCCTCCTCTCTAATCATCTCATTAGAACCTAAGATGCTCAAAAGTAGCCTATATACATTCCCACACCCAAGAGATAAAAACCCCTATTGGAGAGAGTACTACAAAAAAGGAGCCACTACTGAGCTGTGCAGCCAAGCCCTTATTCAAAACCCAAAACTAATCTTCTAAGTGGGCCAATTCGACCAAGTGTGCCAAATATTGTGGCTCTATAAGCTGCCTGAGTCTCTGAAAAAAAATATTTCCTTTAAATGGCGAACAAAGGGTCGTCACGGCAACAGACAGAGACACGTGGACATGGGCCGTAAATAAGTATTTTAATAGGTCTTGAAACTACAATGACCAACCTGAAAAGAACTGAACATGTATTGGAAAAACGAGTGACTTTCTATTGCCACTAGTTGGCGCTGTAGGTTTGATGCAAATGACCCCTACAAGGCCCTTCAGGGTATGACTCTCAACAAGCACGGGAAGTTTGGCGCAGATATGTTGTATATCTGCCGAGTTATGACTGTTCAAAGTTTTTGGAGAGAAAAATTGTTGACAGTCATTTTCACTTTCCTGTTTGGACCCCTCCGCTTCAACGAAACTTCAATATTTTTCATCAGGCACCTGAAGACAGGTCTTAAGGCTTCCCTTATGCAGCTTTGAGGTAGATTGATTTTTTCCCTTTAGAGGAGGAGTGTGTCCCGTAAAAAAAGGGCATTTCCTGTTCCCACTAGGAGGCGCCAAGCACAAATGGTAAATTTTCAATCCAGTCCTGCTCAGGCTGGTATACCTCACACACATGCCAGATTTAAAATAGATTGAACGTTGTATGAGGGAGTTATCAGTCATTTTCCGAATTCGGTGTTTTGGCAAAAAAATGGCCGACTTTGGCACCCCGCCCAGGTCAGGCCCGTGAATGAAAACACACCATTTTGATAACTTAAGATTTCATATGCCTCATGAACAGTTTCGCCAATTTTGAGAATGATCAAACTAATTCCCTAGGTGCCAAGGTGTAAAATGTGCACACTGTAAATCGATAAAAATTTCACATTCAATCCAAAATACCCGATTTCCTGTTGGGTTTGGAATATGCATGCAAGAGACTTTTTGGAGCAGTTTTGTATAAGGTATCGACTCTCCGAATTTCATCCCTCTACGCTGAAAAAACCTAAATGGAGAGGCCTTTTTGAAAATTTCAAGGGGGCGCCACTGAGCCATTTTGTTACATGTTTTCGTAACGTTGCAAGATTATTGAACGTTATGCAAAGCCACATGTATGTCCAAATTTTTGTGAGTTTTCGTGCATGTTCAAGCCTCCAAATGTAAACCCCTACTGTGAACCGATAAAAATTTCACATTCGATCCAAAATACCCGATTTCCTGTTGGATTTGGAATACGGGTGCAAGAGACTTTTTGGAGCAGTTTTGCACAAGGTATCGACTCCCCAAATTTCATCACTCTCTGTTGAAAAAACCTAATAGGAAACGACTTTTTGAAAAATTCAAGGGGGCGCCACTGAGGCATTTTGCTACATTTTTTCGTAACATTGCAAGATTATCGAACGTTATCTAAAGCCGCATGTATGTGCAAATTTTTACGAGTTTTTGTGCATATTCAAGCCTCCAAATGTAAACTCCAACTGTGAACCCATGAAAATTTCACATTCGATCCAAAATACCCGATTTCCTGTTGGATTTGGAATATGGGTGCAAGAGACTTTTTGGAGCAGTTTTGCATAAGGTATCTACTCCCCAAATTTCCTTGCTCTATGTTGAAAAAACCCAATAGGAAAGGCCTTTTTTAAAACTTCTTTCTGTCGCCACTAGTTGGCACTGTAGAGTTGATGCAAATGACCCCTACAAGAACCTTCAGGGTATGACTCTCAACAAACACGGGAAGTTTGGCGCAGATATGTTGTATATCTGCCGAGTTATGACTGTTCAAAGTTTTTTGCGTGACAAATTGTTGACGTTCATTTTCACTTTCCTGTTTGGACCCCTCCGCCTCAACGAAACCTCAATATTTTTCATCAGGCACCTGAACACAGGTCTAAAGGCTCCCCTGATGCAGGTTTGAGGTCAACAGATTTTTTTCCCTTGGAGGAGGAACCTGTCTCGTAAAAAAAGGCATTTCCTGTTCTCACTAGGGGGCGCTAGACCTAATGGGTAATATTTCAATGCACTCGTGTTAAGGGTGGGATACCACACATACATGCCAAATATGAAAAAGATTGAACGTTGTGTCAAGGAACTATAAGTCATTTACTGAATTTGTCATTTTGCCGAAAAAATGGTCGACTTTGGCACCACGCCCAGGTCAGACCCGTGAATGAAAACGCACCATTTTCAAAACTTAAGATTTCATATGTCTCCTGAACAGTCTCACCAATTTTGAAGATGATCCAACTAACTCCCTCGGCGAAAAGGTCTCAAATGTGCACCCTGTAAATCGATAAAAATTTCATATTTGATCCAAAATAACCGATTTCCTGTTGGGTTTGGAATATGCATGTAAATGCTTTTTTGGAGCGGTTTTGGACAAGGTATAGACCCCCCAAATTTCATTGCTCTACGCTGACAGACCCTAATGTTATAGGCCAATTTAAAAATT
Source organism: Corythoichthys intestinalis (assembly GCF_030265065.1). NCBI lineage: Eukaryota > Metazoa > Chordata > Actinopteri > Syngnathiformes > Syngnathidae > Corythoichthys > Corythoichthys intestinalis. The sequence continues at coordinate 48,429,247 of NC_080405.1, read as the reverse complement.
TCAAGGGGGCGCCACTGAGCCATTTTGTTATATTTTTTTGCAACGTTGCAAAATTATCGAAATTTACAATTTTCCGGACGTATGTGCAAATTTTGGTGACTTTTCGTGCATGTTGAGGCCTCCAAATTGGCCGTTTTCATTTGCCCTGAAAAAAAAAAAAAATAATAATAATAACTAGGCCTGCAAGCAGGACTGAACGGGCCCTCGCAATCTAGCGCAACTCGGACTATGTGCAGGTCAGGGTGGTGGCAGATCCTCCTCTCTAATCATCTCATTAGAACCTAACAAGCTCGAAAGTCGCCTCTTTACATTCACACACCTAACAGATTAAAAAAAAACCTAGTGGAGAGAGTACTACAAAAAAGGAGGTACTACTGAGCTGTGCAGCCAAGCCCTTATTCAAAACCAAAATTAATATTCTAACTGGGCCAATTCGACCAAGTGTGCCAAATATTGTGGCTCTATAAGCTGCCTGAGTCTCTGAAAAAAAGTATTTCCTTTAAATGGCGAATAAAGGGTCGTCACGGCAACAGACAGAGACACGTGGACATGGGCCGTAAATAAGTATTTTAATAGGTCTTGAAACTACAATGACCAACCTGAAAAGAACTGGACATCTATTGGAAAAACGAGTGACTTTCTATTGCCACTAGTTGGCGCTGTAGGGTTGATGCAAATGACCCCTACAAGGCCCTTCAGGGTATGACTCTCAACAAGCACGGGAAGTTTGGCGCAGATATGTTGTATATCTGCCGAGTTATGACTGTTCAAAGTTTTTGGAGAGAAAAATTGTTGACAGTCATTTTCACTTTCCTGTTTGGACCCCTCCGCTTCAACGAAACTTCAATATTTTTTATCAGGCACCTGAAGACAGGTCTTAAGGCTTCCCTTATGCAGCTTTGAGGTAGATTGATTTTTTCCCTTTAGAGGAGGAGTGTGTCCCGTAAAAAAAGGGCATTTCCTGTTCCCACTAGGAGGCGCCAAGCACAAATGGTAAATTTTCAATCCAGTCCTGCTCAGGCTGGTATACCTCACACACATGCCAGATTTAAAATAGATTGAACGTTGTATGAGGGAGTTATCAGTCATTTTCCGAATTCGGTGTTTTGGCGAAAAAATGGCCGACTTTGGCACCCCGCCCAGGTCAGGCCCGTGAATGAAAACACACCATTTTGATAACTTAAGATTTCATATGCCTCATGAACAGTCTCGCCAATTTTGAGAATGATCAAACTAATTCCCTAGGTGCCAAGGTGTAAAATGTGCACACTGTAAATCGATAAAAATTTCACATTCAATCCAAAATACCCGATTTCCTGTTGGGTTTGGAATACGCATGCAAGAGACTTTTTGGAGCAGTTTTGTACAAGGTATCGACTCTCCGAATTTCATACCTCTACGTTGAAAAAACCTAAATGGAGAGGCCTTTTTGAAAATTTCAAGGGGGCGCCACTGAGCCATTTTGTTACATGTTTTTGTAACGTTGCAAGATTATTGAACGTTATCCAAAGCCACATGTATGTCCAAATTTTTGTGAGTTTTCGTGCATGTTCAAGCCTCCAAATGTAAACTCCTACTGTGAACCGATAAAAATTTCACATTCGATCCAAAATACCCGATTTCCTGTTGGATTTGGAATACGGGTGTAAGAGACTTTTTGGAGCAGTTTTGCACAAGGTATCGACTCCCCAAATTTCATCACTCTATGTTAAAAAAACCTAATAGGAAACACCTTTTTGAAAAATTCAAGGGGGCGCCACTGAGGCATTTTGTTACATTTTTTCGTAACATTGCAAGATTATCGAACGTTATCCAAGGCCGTATGTATGTGCAAATTTTTACGAGTTTTTGTGCATATTCAAGCCTCCAAATGTAAACTCCTACTGTGAACCCATGAAAATTTCACATTCGATCCAAAATACCCGATTTCCTGTTGGATTTGGAATATGGGTGCAAGAGACTTTTTGGAGCAGTTTTGCATAAGGTATCTACTCCCCAAATTTCCTTGCTCTATGTTGAAAAAACCCAATAGGAAAGGCCTTTTTTAAAACTTCTTTCTGTCGCCACTAGTTGGCACTGTAGAGTTGATGCAAATGACCCCTACAAGAACCTTCAGGGTATGACTCTCAACAAACACGGGAAGTTTGGCGCAGATATGTTGTATATCTGCCGAGTTATGACTGTTCAAAGTTTTTTGCGTGACAAATTGTTGACGTTCATTTTCACTTTCCTGTTTGGACCCCTCCGCCTCAACGAAACCTCAATATTTTTCATCAGGCACCTGAACACAGGTCTTAAGGCTCCCCTGATGCAGGTTTGAGGTCAACAGATTTTTTTCCCTTGGAGGAGGAACCTGTCTCGTAAAAAAAGGCATTTCCTGTTCTCACTAGGGGGCGCTAGACCTAATGGGTAATATTTCAATGCACTCGTGTTAAGGGTGGGATACCACACATACATGCCAAATATGAAAAAGATTGAACGTTGTGTCAAGGAACTATAAGTCATTTACTGAATTTGTCATTTTGCCGAAAAAATGGTCGACTTTGGCACCACGCCCAGGTCAGACCCGTGAATGAAAACGCACCATTTTCAAAACTTAAGATTTCATATGTCTCCTGAACAGTCTCACCAATTTTGAAGATGATCCAACTAACTCCCTCGGCGAAAAGGTCTCAAATGTGCACCCTGTAAATCGATAAAAATTTCATATTTGATCCAAAATAACCGATTTCCTGTTGGGTTTGGAATATGCGTGTAAATGCTTTTTTGGAGCGGTTTTGGACAAGGTATAGACCCCCCAAATTTCATTGCTCTACGCTGACAGACCCTAATGTTATAGGCCAATTTTAAAATTTCAAGGGGGCGCCACTGAGCCATTTTGTTATATTTTTTTGCAACGTTGCAAAATTATCGAAATTTACAATTTTCCGGACGTATGTGCAAATTTTGGTGACTTTTCGTGCATGTTCAGGCCTCCAAATTGGCCGTTTTCATTTGCCCTGAAAAAAAAAAAAAAAAAAAAAAAAAAAAAATAATCCTTTGCAAAACAATAGGGCCTTCGCACGCTTAGTGCTCGGGCCCTAATAATAATCCTTTGCAAAACAATAGGGCCTTCGCACGCTTAGTGCTCGGGCCCTAAATATAGATGAGAAAAAAATGACATTTCATCTTATATTGAACCATTTTCAGTCAATCAATGTCTTTATTTTCGATGTACATTGTTGAAAATAGCCAACAAATGCATCTCAAATGTGACAAAAAAAAAAAATTCACTGCTTTTCACTCAAAAAACTTTTAGATCTTATAAAAAATATATATATATTTCTTACCTAAAAATGTCATTACGCTTGATAACACACATCACTTAAAAGTTAGGTGTTTTTCCCACGTGTTTCAATCGAATTTCCACTTGTGTCAAGCTATAAATTCTAGTTAAGTTTTAAGTTAGTCTAAACTGTAAGTCCTGATAGGATTTTGAGTTTTTGCAGTGTTCAAAATAAATGCTATGCTGTATTGGAGCACATTAGGCACCAGTGTTACTTGGTGTTTTATCCAGCTATGACTACTGAGCTAAAATTGACAGTTAGCAGTATTAAGTTTTTATTTTACAGTACACCCTAATCACTCTACAGCGCTGTTTTCACAGATTAAATAAAGCCTGTATGTAAGACACGTTAGCCACGCATCGACAGTGGTCATAATTAATAGAAACCTAGCCCCCCGCAGGGATAACATTACGTGAGCGAGTGACAGTAACGTTAATTTATGAGCGGTGGGAAGTGTACTGCTTTAAGATGGCGGCTGTTTTATTAATGACGCCGAGTCGGTCATTTCGTATGTAGTTCTACGTACATGTGATATCTATGACACTCATCAGATGCAACCTGCTACCACCGTACCAACATGCGGGCGTAGTTTTTAGCCACATCGGTGCAGTTTGTAACGGCTCTCGGCTGCAGTAAGGTATTTTCTTTTATTGCTTCTTCCTCTACGCACGTGACGTTAGCACGTTGTCCCGCATTAAAAGTAGTCCGGGCAAAACGTGATGCTTATAGCTGGCAAAATTAAACAATTCCTCAAGGTGAATAAAATTACTCGGATCAGTTTTTAAACTCGAGTTGCTCGAGTATTCGTTTCAGCTCTAAATGAAACTAAAATAAACATGAAATAAAATCAATTTCACCTTCAATAACAGCAATTCAAAAATTTGCATTTATAACTAGCTGCTGATACAGCAATAACAATCTACACAAACGATTAGCCTGTATCGGTCAGCGTTTGCACATCATCAAAAACGGTCCCATAAACTCGCCCCAAATATTTGATCAATTGAAAACGCACAATAAACAGTACAAAAGGTGTTATATACAAGTGCTGCCTCTGTGGATGCTTCACAAGCAACAAATGTGCGCGCAGGCTTGCAGCTGTAATCTTTCCCTTCTCGTTCTCACTGGGCTGCGCGACTTCTTTGTGGGAGCAAATGCGCTCTTCCTCGTATATGCACTTGCGCAAATACGTTCTTCTTCGTGTGTAGATGTGCGCTTACCCGCGTGTATAAGTACTACCTGCTCTATGCTTCCTGCACCAAAATAAAAGCATGCATCACAAAACAAATGTCAGCATTATTTAAAAAAAAAAAAAAAGACTGGAGACAAAATGGCGGGCGAGACTCCGGCGTCGTAAAGTCGACATCACATAAGTCTGGTAGGTCGAAACCCAGGGACTATCTGTATATGGAAAAAAATATTTTACATATTCATTCTGGAAAATAATGCAAACATTTAAGTATAAATGGAAAAATACAAAAACTATGGAACATTCATGAATGAGGAGGAAAACTTAAATATGAGAAAACCATGCAAAAAGACAAAAATATTACATAAAACAAATATGACGAAAACATTGGGAAACAACTACCCAACTAAAACAGCTGATTATAAAATGATATGTTAGTGTACACTATTTTTATGAAATGGAAATAGACATCTAAAAAAACAAATGAAAAAAAAACATAACATTGGAAAAAGCAAAAGGAAAAATAATGATTACAAATAAACTGATGTTATACATACATTACATAAAACAAAGCATTTTAATGACAGAAATACTTTTAAAACTGAACAAAGATGATCCCCAAAATATTCAATAAAATGAAAATTAAAACAAAAATACCAAATCTTTTAGAAAATAAGGGTAGATGCAAAACAGAAAAAAAGGAAAGAATATTCGATGGATTATTTTGTTTGCGGGTGCATTGTGTACGAAGGCCAAAAAAAAAAAAAAAAGGGGCCAACCCCACCCCTTTCCTCAAATAGTACCCAAACAGCAGGAGAATGGCAACTAAGCATTTGCACTTGTATCAGCTAGTGAGGCAAAACCAGCAGCAGGCACTCTGTTGCATTTACATGTTAGTGCTGCGACATAAAGCTCCACTATGTTTGACAAGAAAGCCGCCCATCAAGGATGGATGGATGGATGATAGATGGATGGATGAAGTAGTGTCAAAGGCTGCCGGCAGCAGACTTCGCTCGCAGATTGCTCCATCAGCTGTGTAATGTGTTTGAAGGGCTTTCGGCGGGGAGCCCTCACTAAGCCTCGTTCAAACACCAGCCAGGAGGTGTTGAGCCCGCACCCTGTCTGGCAAACACTCACTGAACATGCGCGTCGGTGGCTCCCTCAACACTTTCGCGCTCCCTGCCAAGCCCATCTGCCTGCAAAAGATGGCCTCTACTAACTGGAAACTCCTATGTAGAAAGCTTTGTTCCAGACAGAAAAAAAAGGCTCTGAAGCTTACTTAAGTAGCATTTTTACGTTTTGTTTTTGTGTTTGTGCATCCATTTGTGTTGTGGGTAGAATGCAAAAACAAAAAATAAACAATATTTATCAATTAGTATTCATTCATTATTATTTTATTGCTTGTAGCGCTTAACTTATTCACCTCTATTGAGTTACAGACATCAAATCCTATACAACTGTGAAAGAAGGACAGCATTCAGTGATCATGTTTCATTGCCATTGACGGTGATAGATATCCAATCCATTGTAAGTAGAAGGGTTGGCAGCGTCAATGGCAACCAGTGAGTTAATATTGGGTGAACTGGTAGCGCTCGAAAAATCTGTCAGCTCTCCCAGTCAAAATGGATTGGACATCTATTGCCATCAATGGCAGCCAATGAGTTAATACTTAATAACAAAATTAAATAAAATCAATTAATCAATTAAATACATAAATAAATGATATGATTGGGCCCGATTTCCATTGGATCAGGTACATCCCTAATTATCAAATGCTTAACTGTGATTGTGATTGGTCTCCAAACTGATTTGTACTTAGAACTGTGTACACTTAAACAACCCAACTTTAGAGGAGCACAAACCATTTCTAGCCAGAAAAAAAAAATGTTCTTAGGGTTAAAATCAACAATCCAAAATTTATCGTGGTATCATGGAATCATAAAAAAGCCCTAAAATGTATTATTTTTAAAAAATTGGAGTTAAAAAAAAAAAAAAAAGAAATACTCCCATTAAATATTTTATTTATTTATATATTTTTCAACTACATGAAATAGAGTTTTTAAAAAAACAAGTTAAAATAAATATTTAAATTCTTAAATCACAGCAAAGGTGAGCTATTTTTCGACCATACTGTACCTAATAATGCACAACCAATACAATAATAATTACTTCAACATACCTGTGGCAAGTGGTACATGCCTAGGGTCAACCAAACCTGTCACTTTGCTCTAGAGCTGAAACGATTACATGAATAATAAGAGTAACTTGATTTTCAAAATTGATTGAGGAATTTTCACCACTGCGAAGAATCTTTAAATTTTGCCAGCTCTAAGCATGACGTTTAGCTCGGACTATTTTTAATGCGGCACAATGCGCTGATGTCACGTGCGTACGGGAAGAAGAGAGGCGGCGGATACATTTGATTTCAACCACGTATGAATATAGAGTTAACAACGAAGAAGCCGACAAAGCGTTTCAAGCTGGAGACAGGGGCGAAGCGCTTGGGCACTAAGGGCACTATAATAAGTAATAAATATAAATAAATAAATAAATAAATAAAAGTATAATACAATAAGGGCCCTACCCCTGCCCGGCCCTGGCTGGACCCCGTGACCGAAACCCTGGCCAGGCGCAACCACACAACCCGCCTGCTTAGTCCCCACTCCACCGAAGGCACCCTGCTTACTCCGAGAGCGGAGGCGCAATACTCGGAACATGGTAAAATTAAGTTAACGTAGCGCTAATAAATAAATAATATTACCGTACTTTCCTAACGTAACATTAGCCCTGCGGAGGGCTAGGTTTCTATTAATTATGACTACTGTCGATGTTTGGCTAACGTGTCTTTCATACAGGCGTTATTTAATCTGTAAAAACAGCGCTGGAGAGTGATGAGGGTTTAAAATAAAAACATAATAAAGCTAACTCTCAATTTTAGTTCAGTAGTCATTGATGGATAAAATACCAAGTAGCACTGTTGCCTAATATGCTCCAATGCAGCAGGTATCATACATTTATTTTGAACACTGCAAAAACTCAAAATCCTATCAGGACTTACAGTTTAGACGTAAACTTAAAACGAACTTAAAAATAGCTTGACACAAATGGAAATTCAATTGAAATACATGGAAAAACACCTAACTTTTAAGTGATGTGTGATATCAAGTGTAATGACATTTTTAGAGAAGAAATAAGACTATTTTTTTAATAAAATCTAAAGTTTTTTGAGTGAAAGCAGTGAATTCGTGGGGCGGGGGGTTCTAATGACAATTGTTGGCTGTTTTCAACAGTATACATCTAAAAGACATTGATAGACTAAAATGGTTCTATATTAGGTGAAATGTCTTGTTTTCTCATGTATATTTATTTTATTTTTATAATTGCTCTTTACCTAAAAAATATATATATATATATATACATATATATATCCATTACTCGATTAATCAATGGAATTTTCAGTCGAATACTCGTTTACTGAAATATTTGATTGCTGCAGCCCTACTATGCTCATATACGGCTATACACCTGTCACTTGATTACGTATTAGGCCTGCATGATATTTCATTTGGACATTGTCATCGCGATGTGCGCATGTACAATAGTCCCATCGGAATAATTTTTTGGGGGTTTTTTTTTCAACACGCAGCCGTGCGATTAAGGTATGTGAAAACTGTGTTTCTTAGGCTACTAATTTTATTAATTTACATTTATAACTTTATACTGTATATATTTATTATATATTTTTTATATATTTATATTTAATATTTTAATAATATTCCTAGGCTGTGTGGAGCATCTACCTTTTAGTTTTTTTTGTTTAAAATACAATGAACAATTTTTTTTTGCTTATGAAGTGAAATACGGTGTCAAATACCATCTATTTTGTGCAGAGACATGGCCTCCTGGGTCCCTTTTATATCCAGCAATCGTCATCATTCAGAGATGAACCACCTTAGCCTGGATTGATCATTATTACATGAAAACAATGCAGTCATGGCGAGTCAACCGAGGTCTTCCCAAACAGCCATTCAAGTAATCTGGTGAATATACTTCTATATATCTGCAATACATATTGCAAACCCCTAAAAAGTTGCAATTTCAGTTTTTCTAATGTTGTTTAGCCATGTTATGTACACCAACACAATGATATGCTCCCACCTGACGTGGACGCTGCTGGCATCATACTTCTGACAGCGGTCACAAAAGTAAGTCATCCTGCCATTGTCGCCGAGACGACAGACGGTAACGGCGCCAGAGCACCGGCCGCACCGGGGACGCTTGTAGACTTTGTAGTGTGTGCACAGCGCAGAGCCAGACTTGCGACACTGGCACAGAGAGAAAAAGGAGTATCAGTCAGTGTAAAAAGATCCCAGGTGAATCCATCAATATGTTCAATTACGGTGGAGACCAGATCGGCCAAAAAGTGAAATGTATACAAGGTATATCAGCAGGTTACAGTACATATCACATTCCCCCATAAATGCAGTAAAAATGTATATATACTGTATCACACAAATGTTTTTAAACCTAAATTTCCGGGCCAACAGGCCAAATGTTCATTATAAATTTGAGGGTTAAACTGTCACTTAACCAGACTTAAAGTAACGCAAAAAATGTTGGACGAATAGACAAAAATGCACACATAAGTTACTTAAGTATATTATTTCAAGCAATATAATTTTTTTCAAAACTATCAAACAAATAGTACAAATATTAGAAATGAAGACAGTACATTGTTACAAATATAGCTAAAACCAGGAAATATATTACAAAAAAATATATATATATATCACTTTTAGATGTGTTTGTGTAAGAGGAAAAAACTATGACAAACAGTATAAATTACCTCCAAATTTACAGAGAATATTACAAATTTTGGATAAAAACAAACATAAGTTTCACTGAAATATTAAACATACATTCCACTAACACAATTGCAGGGTCTAGTTATACTATAATTACAGTTAACTATTAGATTAATAACTCATTAAAATTAGGGCTGTCAAACGATTAAAATTTTAATTGAGTTAATCACAGCTTAGAAATTAATTAATCGTAATTAATCGCAATTCAAACCATCTAAAAAATATATACGTTCAACACATAAGTACTGTATTTGTTTATTATAACAATAAATCAACAAGATGGCATTAACATTAACATTCTGTTAAAGCGATCCATGGATAGAAAGACTTGTAGTTCTTAAAGGATAAATGTCAGTACAAGTTATAGAAATTTTATATTAAAACCCCTCTTAATGTTTTCGTTTTAATAAAATTTGTAAAATTTTCAATCAAAAAATAAACTAGTAGCTCGCCATTGTTGATGTCAATAATTACACAATGCTCTTTGTGCTTAAAGCCATAAATTCAGTCGCACCAAAACGCCAGCCGAGGGAGACAGAAAACACAAGTAACGAATGGACATGTCACTGTGCTGTCATTTTAATCTGTTTGGGCGGGGCATGTGCGTTAATTACGTCAAATATTTTAACGTGATTGATTTTAAAAATTAATTACCGCCCGTTAACGCGATAATTTTGACAGCCCTAATTAAAATTAACCAAAGTTTGTAAATTATGAACAGTAAATACGTTATAAAAGAAAATCATAAAAAGCGTAAAATAAAATATGTATGTACAGTGATCCCTCGTTTTTCATGGTTAATGAATACCAGAACCTGCCGCGATAAGTGAAAAACTGCGAAGTAGCGCACACCCCACTCCCCCGTGTGTTTAATGTATTTATTGAGATTTAGCATTGGAAATGGATACATATAAGACATATAAGACTTTTTCCCTCCAAAGTATAATTTTTTTAAAAATTATATATTTATATTTTAATAAATTGTTTTTAAGCACTTCAAATGAAATAATTATGATAACCGAACCACCAAATTTATTTTAAACAAGATTAAAGTACTGTACTTTAGTACAAAAATGCTTAGCTTTATTAAATGCTTGTTACCTCCCTTGGCTGTGACTCTTGGAATGACATGTGGAAATTACAAATTGCTCAGGATCACTTTTAACATGTGGCGTTTATTGTCGCAAACACAACACGTCCGGCTGCCTCGAACGTCGCCACACACACACACACATTCCTTCCAGCGCGCGCTTTCTTATCCCCCCCGCCCACGCAATGCACACACAGAGCCTGTCTGTTCCGAGGCAGCACTTCTTTGAGTGAGTCTACTCAAATCCTCTCACACACAATGAGTTGCCACAGCAACTGTTTTACAAGTTAAACAATGATTGACGCATGCAGCGCTTTTGAAGCTCGTGACTCTGGCAAGATTAAACACTTGTCAACATATTTAACTTTAATAAGCAACTCCAGTGCACGTGCACTGCCTGCCTGGGGAACAAAGCAGAAGGAGGGAGCGAGAGTGAGTGTAAGCGATCGGCTCGGGACAGCTCATCTGTATTATTTATTTATTTCCTAAACAAAAAAAATCTGTGATGGACTGAGGGCGCAAAATTGCGAAGGATCACTGTATTTTTTCATGGTATAAAAATCACCAAATTGACAATTACTGTAAATGTCATGAAATAAAAAATGGATTTCTAAACTTTGGTCTCATCTTCATCTTTTGACATTAAAACCCAAATATCTTCAGTGTACAACAAAAACTAAGGAATTGATCTTGCTATTCCAATACTTTATTTGGAACTTCAGTATAGTATGAAATAGTAAAAGAATAATAATAATATTTATTATTATTGATATCAATTAATATTAGAAAATATTCAAAAATAGGTGGGAAAATCCCCCTAAAATCTTTTTTTTTTTTTTAAATACTAAAAAAAAAAAATGGTACCAGTTCTGAACGAAGGTATCCCGAAAACATCTCACCTTGTAAAAGAGAAGAGTGAAATCCCGGGTCATCTTCACCAAGTGGTGAAGTTGCTCGTCCGACAGCTGCTCCACCTGAGGAGGACGCAAACATTTTTTTTTTACTATTTCATAAAACCGATACCTCACACTCAGTAAATTATTAACACATGTAGTGTATATGTACAGTTCATGGATGACAAGTCTCCCAGGTCAGCCTTGAAGGCACAGGATGTACTGGGCAGCATAAAATATTCCACAAAAAATGTATCAGTGTAGGAATTCAAAAAAAGTACTACTCCATGTTTCTCAATCTTTAAACAGTTCAGAACATTCACGGTTCTTCAGAGCAAGACCAAGAATAGTGACTTTTGCCATTTGTGATTAAATACACATGGA